>NC_072463.1:21464588-21737757 GCF_027596085.1 Anoplopoma fimbria
TTTGAATCTGCGCCCAGTACCACGTGCAGTCTGAGTCATGAATCTAACCCCGGTTTTCTTTTCACATCTACCTAATAAAGATTTTTTTTAAAAATGGCATGGAAGGGGTGGTTGCTAGTGCTACTGACGTTATACTGCATACAAATATTTTAAATGTAGGTGGCTGAATTTGTCCGAATGAAAAAAAAAAAAAAAAAAAAATGTGAATAACAAAATCACGTGAACGCATGTCACGTGACTGCTGGGTCTATAAACAGCCTGCCAGAACAACACAGCTGAGTTTCGACAACTGTACTAGCCGAGGACACGATGGACACACTGTGAGTGGTTTTACTGGGTGTTTTTACTGGTGTAACTGGGAGATAAATGTAATCTGTCGCACTGACCTAGATATATGTCTGCCAGCTAACAGCAGGTTGAAGTGTTCTCCTTAACGTCAGGGCTGCTGAAAACAACCACGTGTGTCTTTGTGTGATGAATGAGCAGTAAGCAGACTGTTGTATGTGCGTCTTTTTCTGCGGGTTAGGACATGTGTGTAATCTGACCTGACGCTACTTCACTGTCACATTGAGGCTTTGTTGTTGTTTTAACACCGAGATGAAACATGGAAGTACAGACGTGTTATTAATATTTTCCGGCAGTATTGTATGTGTGTATGAATATCTGCATGTTATCATTTCATTCTGCATTGTTTCGTTTCTCCTTCCGCCAGGCTGACCTTCTGGATCCCCTTGTTGTTCAGCTCGTTGGCCTTGGGTGGATATCTGGAACATGACCAAGACGTCTTGTGAGCACATCCACTTTAACAGCCATTTCCTTATTACTGTCTTTCTAATAAGTCGTGTTTGCATGCTACCTTATTTTTTTATTTTTACCCTTTTATGATATTTGAAAGTCGAGCCTCACCGACTCTCTCAATCTAGACTGATATTGGCAGGCCAAATGTGCTGCATAGACATATATAAAAGTGGAAATCTTTACAATTGTCTTGGATAAGGAATGTTACACTATTATTACTACGACTGGTATGTGAGTTATTTTAGGGAACAATTACTTTGGTGACTTTTGTTTCAAAGTGTGGCTCCAAATCCAGTCCAGAGATCAGGTCCTGTGAAGTTTGTCTTCTTCAAAAATCTCATGAACTGCAGCATGGAGTGAAACCCATTAATAAACTCTTTAAATCTCTGGGTTGGTTTAAAACACTGATGTTTAGAATGTTTGCATAATGGTTCAGTTAACCATAGCACCACAACAAAGTCATCAATCACATTGGTCCGTGCTTATATTTTCCGCTTCGCAGTGTTTGGTAAAGTGACGCCTCTGTTGGTAAAATATTATTAAATGGTTTAATCTTTCCTCAGGATACCACACGACTGGACTCATGTGGGTCGGGTGGACCCCACAGAGGAGCTGGAGCTGACCTTTGCCCTGAAGCAGCACAACGGTGACATGCTGGAGGAAATACTCAGACGGGTGTCGGACCCTGACTCAGCATTTTATGGTAGGCCTCTGTCTGAAAATTTGTTGGTAGTCTTCATGTAAACCTAAATATTTGGGATCTAAAGCACAATGTTAAACTGATGACACAAAAGCCTTTTTATACCACAGAGAGACAGAAGCCTGTTTTGTCCTCCACAGGTAAACACCTCACCCTGGAGGAAGTGTCCTTCATAGTGCGTCCGACTGAACTGACCCAGAAGGTGGTGGATCGCTGGCTGCAGAGTCATGGGATTACAAACTGCCTGACTGTACACACTCGGGACTTTTTACAGTGCACCATGACTGCAAAGTAAGCATATATTTTTAAGCAACATTTGTTCTGCTTACTCAACAGTCATCTTCTTGCTCTTGACACATTTAAGATACAAAAATGACCTTTTCTGCTCAAGTTCCCTCTGTGTGAAATCCATGCATGCTCTTATCTATACAGTTCCTCTTTCTGTGCTTGTTGGTTAAAATCAATCTTCAAGCTGCAGGGTTTGAAATTCATAAATCTAGGGCCAAGGTTATTGGACCTTTTTAAAAACAACTAACATAAACTTACCTTAAACTCCAACCCCTGATAACATTGTTTAACTTACTACCAGAAGTAAAACAAAGCCACTCTTGGATTATATTCATTTTACTCAGAGTTCTGCATACAAGCCAAGGCTATGGTTGTTTTTTGTTTTGTGCATTCAGGGTTGCAGAGACGCTGCTTCCAGGTAGCAAGTTCCACCGTTATATCAGGGATGGCCACACTTTTGTGAGGTCTTCAGCTCCGTACTCTGTTCATGATGATGTTCACCAGCACCTGGACTTTGGTGAGAACCGTTTCTAAAGGTGTAACCTGTTAAGCTGTCATCCGGGTTAATGTATATTTGATTAAGATCTGTAAATCATTGCTGGGTGGATGACATTTTTTCTTTCTCTGTTTCCACAGTTGGAGGGCTTCACCGCCTTCCTCCTAAAGGGCAGGACCTCTTCAAAACCTTGTCTAACAGGAAGCAAAAGCAGGTTAAGAGAGGAGTGCACCTGGGAGTGACTCCCTCCATCTTGAGGGCCCGCTACAACCTCACAGCCACTGACGTGGGAACAGCTCAGAACAACAGCCAGGCTGTAGCTCAGGTGTGGCCGTCTCAGAATAAGCTCATAATGGAAGGCTGTGTGTACGTTGCCGTCAGACATGTACACATTAGCTCGGACACTATTCTCACCACAACTTTATTACTTTAGCCAGCTGTTTTCTCTTTCAGTTCCTGGAGCAGTACTACAGCCCTGCAGACCTGGCAGAGTTCATGGGCATATATGGCAGAAGCTTCAAGCACCTCTCTCAGGTGGATCGGGTTGTAGGCACTCAGGGAGCAGGAAAGGCTGGTATCGAGGCCAGTCTGGATGTAGAGTACATCATGAGCACAGGGGCAAACATCTCCACATGGGTCTTTACCAATCCAGGTCTGTACGAGAGACTGTCTGTGTGTGTGTCTGTGTTTGGAACTGAAAGGAGAACTTTAAAATTTTAATTGACTTTCTTTTCAGGTAAAATAATGATATTAAATCTAGAGACTCTAACAATATTCATACATAAGCCAGGTGTACAGTTACATTAATAGAAATATCACAGTATCAGGTGTTGAGCAGTTGGCAAGTTTAGAGGTAAAATAACAAAGTAATACTCTGATTTACTAACGGTCCCTTCAGGTCGTCATGAGTCCCAGGAGCCTTTCCTCCAGTGGATGGTTTTGCTCAGCAACATGTCTGACCTGCCATGGGTTCACACTATCAGCTACGGAGACGATGAAGACAGCCTGTCTACGGCGTACATGATGCGCATCAACACAGAGTTTATGAAGGCTGGCGTCAGGGGAATCTCGTTGCTCTTTGCTTCTGGTCAGTAAGGAGGAAGTATGCTGATCCCATCCACATGCCTTGTACTTAGCAGCACACAGAGACATTCAACAACATTATGACTGTTAATGAGCTAACAACGCCTTTGTGTGTGTCAATTTGTCAGGAAATCGTCAGCCTGTTGTCTTTTTGAAATGTGACAGTCACATCAAACATTCTGTCACTCCTGTTAAATGCAATGACTGCGACCTCACACTAGTTTCTGGCTTGGTTTCTAATCCATCTAGTTTCTTTAGTGAAATAACAGATTCCTGTTTTCGGTGGACACAAAGACTATACTTAAAGAAAATAAGGAACTGTAACCTGACTTTTTTCTCTTTGGCAACATGTCAGCTTACTGTGGCTATGCTCCATTGTTATTGACACATTGCACATTATCACACTTGAAACATGAACATATCACTATTGTTTCAAATAAACCCCTAGGCATGTAATTACCTGTTGCATAATCTTTAGTCTATGTGATCTTGTTTGATGTTCAGGTGACAGTGGTGCAGGCTGCAAACATTTCGGTAAAGACCAAAACTCCTTCAGGCCGAGTTTTCCTGCATCAAGGTAAAGCATTTCTACATTTCTGAACGCAAACCGGTTTCTGTGTGACACAAGTTACTGATATTTGCATAGGACTAGACTGGGGAAACTGTCTCATGCCTTGTATCAGAATCTACAAAGACCTATGGATATTCAATTTCAAATTTAGAAAGCAAAACAGTTTAAAAAATAATTTAGCCTACAGTATGTTTTGCTAAAGGTGGCTTCAGTGCAACAGACATACGTTTCTAAGTCCCTCCAACCGCCCTCTTATACGTGCTGTAGCTAGTGTAGCGAAGGTCTTCTCTCTAAAGGTATGGGAATAGCATTAAACATCCATCGCTTTGTGCCTCGCCTCTCGTTCCCAGCCCGTATGTGACCACAGTAGGAGGAACATCATTCAAGAACCCATTTAAGGTCACATTTGAAGTTACAGATTACATCAGTGGAGGAGGCTTCAGCAACGTCTTCAAGATGCCCGACTACCAGGTAATAATAATAATAAGATTATCAACTGTTTTATGATCAGTTATTGCAGACAGTGTAATTTATGGGGTGTATTTGTGTTCCAAGGCCAGTGCAGTAGATGGGTACCTGAAGACTGTGGCCGCGACCCTTCCTCCTAAGACATATTACAATACCAGCGGCAGGGCTTATCCGGACATGGCTGCTCTGTCGGATAACTACTGGGTGGTCATCAACAGAGTACCCGTCCCCTGGGTGTCTGGAACCTCGGTGGGATATGTTAAACTTGGTTATGCTTTTGGTGAAAAGAGCATCGGCAATGTACAGAACAGATAAAAAGCCATACAATGATTTTCTGTAGTGAAAGAGGATAAAGCACAGTTACAGTACGAAACCAATATAAACTGAGTAACATGTACAAATAATCAAATCTAAACATGCAAGCAGGTTATTCACATTTTCGCTGTCCAAAAAACATTTCTAAAGATTGCATACAGTAGTTACCTTTTTGGTATTAATTGCTCACTTTATTGCTTTTCATCATATAACTCAATGATTGTACCATCCAGGCCTCAACCCCTGTGGTCGGAGGAATACTGTCTCTCATCAATGACCAGCGGCTGCTGAAGGGCCTGCCTGCCCTGGGCTTCCTCAACCCCCGCCTCTACAAGCTCAAGGGACAAGCTCTTTTTGATGTAAGTAAAGATATTACAGTAGTTTAATAATTATACAGTTACCTATTGAAGCTCGTTTTCAGACTTGCTTTATGGAGGAAACTCATTTATATTTAATCTATTGCAATTAAATACATCAGCTCTGCCATGAATTCTACCTTTTTACAAAATGTACAATGTTAAGTTTTTGTTCCCAGGTGTTGATATGTCAGAAATGGGTAAATTCAATTAGAGGTTGTTGTACTGGACTACATTATATTAAGATGTGCTTAAAAGTGTGTTCTTCCAATTTACATATCATGGGGACAGAAGATAGGCAGAAAATTAGAAACACAATGTAATGCTGTTTAAACAGTTGAGAACAGGGAAAAAATATAAATAACTTTGCAGTATTGTGTCAGATTTTGTGTGAAAAACACAAGACAATTAATATGCTTTGGTCACGTTGCTACTGTAAATTGAAGCAGTATGTTTGTACATTCATTAAGGTTTAATGTGAACAGTAGGAGAGTGAAACCCTTTGTCAACATACCTTGTAGTCATGGTCTGTTTCCTAAATGCTTTGGGTCTCCAGGTAACTGAAGGCTGTCACCTGGCCTGTCTGGATGAACAGGTTCAGGGTAAAGGTTTCTGTGCTGCACCGTCGTGGGATCCTGTTACAGGATGGGGGACTCCTAACTACCCTGAACTGCTGGCTGCTCTGCTAGCTGAGTAAAACTCAGAGATCATGAGTGAAACCATCAGGGTGGCTTCTGCTCTGAGAGCAGGTACTACACAAAAAATCCAGAGGCAGGATGGCGAAATAGAGGGAAAACTATGCCTAAACTTTAGATTTATGCCTCTTTCTTTTATTCATTGTTAATTTGAAGTCAGACACTGCGTTATTCCAGCCTTCAGGATTGTTTTATTTTTCTTATCCTCACTAGTATGCATGTAAGGTACATTTTATCAATACTCCAAAAGGCTTAAAACTGTTTCCTCAAATATTTTATGTCGGGAATATTCGTGGTTTGGGCTTTTTATATTGCTACACTGCAGTTGCTTTTTTCTGCTCTTCACTGCATTTTAACTGACCCAGATTTCTCAGTGACTCTCTCAAACACACTCACAGGTAGCGTAGTGTTAACACTAATCTGATGCCTTGAATCCATGCTGCTAGATTCACAGCTTGGGGAAAGTGTGGGTAAACTGGTTGCTATGCATAAAGAACATAATCATACTAAAATACACCTCTTAGATGTACACATAGGACTATTTGAATAGGTTTTCTTTTTAATAGTGTTGTGTTTGATGTCAATCAAGAATCTTTATCAAGAACTTTATACCGGATGAAATAATTTCACCAGATCAGGCAATTCAGCATAAAATTAGATAGGTTTGGTTTGCAGTAAGACTGAGATGGCCAAACTGTTTAATATTGTTGGTCTATTTTGCCATACTACTCTGCAGGGATGAACTAGGTACAAGTCATAGTTTCATTTAATTAAAGTACTATATTTGCATGAAATTAAAAAAATAAAATGTTACTTGTGTATTTGAAATAAAACGGGAACATAAAGTATGTGGCTTAAGACTACCAGGACCTTTTGAAACTTGATTTTACTGTTTGTTGCCGTTTCCTCTGCGCCTACAAACTAACCAAATGCACTCTTATATGTGGGTTAAAGGTGATTCATTGTCGTTTCTACCCACCAGCATTGTTGAACTTGTCTTTATTTTTAAACCATTTAAATCCTCAAATCAGATGTATTTAATGTGAGAGACTGCCTGTGATGCATTGTTTATTAAAGACCGATTTGTACTTGGAAATGTCAGTTGATTGTTTAAGATGATTTGCGTATGAAGGCTGATCTGGATGCTGCAGTTTTAAGAAACTCAGCACACGCTTGTGCAATTTGAAAATGGAAATGAATTGCTGACTTATCTGATAATCGCTGAATTGATTGTCATTTTTGTAAAAAGCAAAACTAGTTCCTGTTTCGAATAATGACATTGTTTTGGTTGGGGCCATGGAATTATATTGGTGTTATTACTTAAGTACAACTAGTACTTGTACTGATTGTGACAATTGGTAATGTTTGAGAATGCAGCTGCCAAAGTGAGCAAAGAGTTTCTCTCTAAAAAGACCTTTAATTTCTAATGCAAATTTTGACATTCTCCCTGACTTCTTTTGTCACACGAGTTACCAGCTGTAAGATGCCACTTCCAAACTGTTCAATTTAAGTTTTAGGATGTGATACAATTGTCAATCATATATTTGCAAGTGTGCTGAAAAATAAAACAAAACTGAATGTTTCACTTCCTTTTTTTTTTTTCTTTCTGCAAGTAACCAAGTGAGGAAATGTTCAGTTAAGTAACCAGAAAAGGAAATAAAGGGTGAAGTACTTTATCACCTTGTTATACTGTCAAAGTTTTGAATACTGAGAACACATTAATGTAACTACAAATGTGGTTCTTGTTGAGCTTAAACAGAAACTCTAAAACACTAATTATATTGTTGTGATGATATCAAGAACAGATCGACCAACTCCATGGGCTCAGATCTGTTTACAGTGTTACATCCTAAGTAAATAGAAAATAGAGCGTTTCTGAAGGGAAGTGTTGCCATATCAAGACAAACCCCCTCAGATGCTGTCGTGACCTCAAATAGCCTCATTGTTGTTTTTTTTGAGCAGCTCTAATCATTTTCTTGAGATGAAATTCCTACTTAAACAGCTGCATAATATTATAAACATGGGAATTATATAAAAAGGTTGAGTTTTAATTGTGAGAGGACAGATGACACTTTTGGTGTTTGTAGTGCAAGGGAGAAAACATTTTAATCGGTGATCACTATTGAAAATCACATGGCTATTATCTACATGATTCTGATATTGCGTTGTACAAAATGAGTATATGCAAAGAACACCCAGTCCCCCCTCGAAACACACTCAGATGAAGGGGAAAGGGAGAGTTAAAACAAACTGAAACCTAAGAAGAGCTACGGGGACAATCTTACTACATACGTTACCACAGAGCTTATGTCAAACAGTGTACAATATGCACACTTGGGGAAAGTAGAAAATTGAAAAGGTGTCATTGCTGAGGATTGATGCAAATTGAACATCTATTGCAAAAACTTTTTAAATGGCTGTGTTAAGGTATAAATATGCTTTAGGTGCAGATCCATGAATTAACATCTTCACAAGAAGAAAGCGTAAATTGTTCCATCCAGGTAGCGCCAAAGTAGGGTAGAGAGAGATGCCTGAGGGGGTCGGGGTTCTCATGAGATCCTTGTTCAAACCTCCATAAGTTTATCAAAAGCTTGAGAAAGGGCCATTTCTCAAAAACCTTTTATCTAGAGATAATACAAAGGGGACTTCTTGTTTCACAACCAAGCAGGCCACGGGACATTAGTTTGTCAAGAAGCGGAGATACAGGTCGAGTCCTCCAGTGTTCGCTCACGTCATTGTCTTTTCACTGGTTGTTTTTGGCTTTGGCGTGTGTGAGGATGTGAGACTTCAGGTTGGTTGACTGGGCAAATTTTTTGTTGCAGCCATCAAAGGGGCACACATACGGGCGGTCTCCAGTGTGAATACGCACATGTGTGCGCAAGTTAAAGTCCAGAGAGAACCGCTTGCCACAGCCCTCAAATGTGCACTGGAGACGAGACGAAAGAGATGGAGTTAACGCTGCTACATGTCTCAGCATGGCTCACAGATAAAACTCATTTAATTTGAACTGCAGGCATTTAATATGACAACAGCAAGTTTTGTATATGAATGCTCTTCCACAAGCAAGTTGGGCAAAGTTTACGTTTCAGCATATATTAAAATCTTCCTTTTTAAGCAAAAACATTTTTTGCAGCTTCTCCATAAGAAGGAAAGTAACGTATGACACGCTGAAAGAAAAAAAAAAAGGACTGACCTGGAAAGGTTTCTCTCCTGTGTGTACCAGTTGATGCCTCTTGAGTTTTGAACTCTCCACAAAGGCCTTGCCACACTCTGCACAGACGTGCACACGAGGCCCGTGGGTGTGCAAGTGCTTTCTCATCGCTGAGTTGTCCCTGAACATCTTGGTACATCCCTGAGCAAGAGAGAAACCAGTTGAAGCTAATCACTCACTGGACTTATTGACTTTACGGTGCAGAGAATACATACATGTCCTCATTACGTTCATGTTAAAATAAAGAGATACAGTAGAACTGAGTTTGCTTCATTTCATGTTATAAACTTCATCTATTGCACAGTACTTTATAAGCTGGTGTAATAAACAGACTCACTTTATGTGGACAGGCTATCGTTCTGGGTGCATCGTCTTCTTTTACTTTTCTTGGCTTCATTCTGCATCAGAAAAAAAGTGGTCACATTACATTACAGTCATTTAGCAGACGCTTTTATCCAAAGCGACTTACAATAAGTGTATTCAACATAGGTATTCAAGAGAAGAGTCATAAGTGCATCTCCTTTCTTAAACAATCATCATTATAGACTGTTTACACAACTATCTACATTCTTGACACAGACTTAAATTCAAATAAATAAAAACTGGTATAACTTGTATGTGTAATGGGACCAGGCCAACCAGACTCTTCAATCAATATTATGTTAAATACTACACATCACACGAAAAAGCTGACTGGCATGTGCTGGTTGAACCACGTGAAGTGCATTACTTCTTTCTCTTTTGTACCATCACAATGTTCCTGTAACTTGAGGCAAGTGAAGCAAATCATTTCTCTTTTAGAAACTGTTGTATGAGTCAGTTTTTTGGCCCACTGAATTTGACCACAACATCCACTCTGAGATAACACCAACGTCCGTACCGTGCAAACTCTGCCAGCTGTTTGGGGTCTGAGAGGTCAATGCCTGGGATACCTCCAGGAGGAAGCTTCTTCCCTGTCATGTATTCAGAGTAATCTGGAGGAGAGTTTTCCCCTATGATTTGCTCCTCGTGGTCTATATCCTTCTTGTCATCTGAATGGGAGGAACAGAGGTGTTGATAATGAGGCCAGTACCAGAACATGTGGAAATAATTGATTAAAGACATTAGATAAAGACATAGAGATAAAACTGTATCATGACAACCCCTTATCAGAATTTCCTGCCTCTCTCTGTTACTTATTTTCTACTAATAGAACCATAGGACAGGAAATACAGATTAGGGCTTGACGGTCTGTATTCAAAAAAATACAAATGTTGTAGACTGATAGTGTCAGTGTTGAATATAAAAGGAGTCCAAAAAACTTTACTTTCTAACTCACTCGTGCACATATCTTTGCAAATTACTCATGACCCATTCACACTTCCGTGTTTACAAACATTAACAAATATAAGTTGCAAATATATATATATATAGTTGATGTATTTTTATAGGAATGTGTCATGGTATAAACCACACAGTGTTGTATAAAGCCACCAGGATACTATAAATATATAATATATAAACATATATATATACATATAATTAATGCTATAATAATCATCCAGCTGATGCACAGCACTAGCAGACTGCATAACTACTGTGTTTTTACAAACATTAACAAATATAAGTTGCAAATATAATATATAAGTATATAAATATATAATATATAAACATATAAATATACATATAATTAATGCTATAATAATCATCCAGCTGATGCACAGCACTAGCAACTGCATAACTATGTTTTTTTAAACATTAACATGGTATATATAGGATACTAGCAAAATATATATATATATTAACATATAATTAATGCTATAATAATCATCCAGCTGATGCACAGCACTAGCAGACTGCATAACTACTATGTTTTTACAAACATTAACAAATATATATATATATATAAAAGTATATAAATATATAATTTAATGCTATAATAATCATCCAGCTGATGCACAGCACTAGCAGACTGCATAACTATGTTTTTACAAACATTAACAAATATAAGTTGGAAATATAAATATATATACAAGTATATAAATATATATATATATAAACATATATATACACATAATATACATATAAGTTAATGTATTTTTATAGGAATGTGTCATGGTATAAAGCCACCAGGATACTAGCAAAATAATATATAGCTCTTAGTCAATAATTAATGCTATAATAATCATCCAGCTGATGCACAGCACTAGCAGACTGCATAACTACTATGTTTTTACAAACATTAACAAATATATATATATATATATATATATATAAGTATATAAATATATAATATATAAAACATATAATTAATGCTATAATAATCATCCAGCTGATGCACAGCACTAGCAGACTGCATAACTACTATGTTTTTACAAACATTAACAAATATATATATATATAATAAATATATAATATATAAACATATAATTAATGCTATAATAATCATCCAGCTGATGCACAGCACTAGCAGACTGCATAACTATGTTTTTACAAACATTAACAAATATAAGTTGCAAATATAAATATAAATATATAATAAATATATAATATATAAACATATATATACACATATACATATATAAGTTGATGTATTTTTATAGGAATGTGTCATGGTATAAAGCCACCAGGATACTAGCACAAATAACTGTGCTGAGCTCTTAGTCAATAATTAATGCTATAATAATCATCCAGCTGATGCACAGCACCAGCAGACTGCATAACTATTTTTGGACGCAGGTGTCTAGTTCGCTGGAACCTTCTTAAACGAACACATGTGTTCTGAGCGTCGGGGAGTTGTGTAAATTCCGAGGGTTCCCTGAAGGCGCCTCCTCCTCCGCCACCGTAGCAGTGAACTGCGCCACAGCGGCCTAGCGGAGCCAGCTGCACTCGCTCCCACCACCGCCGCCATCTTCGCCGGCCAAATAAACGCCATTTTTTCGGGCGCCGCCATACTTTCTAGACCGGGGAAATATGGCGGCGCCCATCGAGACATAAAAACATGGCTTCCCATAAAAACAAAACATCTCAAACGGGGGTTTTACGCGGCTCAGAGGTGGGAATTAGTTTCTACTTTGGAGCCTGACGAGGCCGCGACCGGGCCCGTCCACACCGAGAACAAAGCGACCAACGTGGAAGAATTCACCCCCAGATATGCACTTACCAGATGCCCACATAGTCACTGAAAACTCCCCCTCCAAAGTCTTTATCTGCACCTGCTTCTGCTCCCACTTTCTGCCCATTTCCCCCCCGCCCAGGTAGCTCTTTTTCCCCGCTTTCTTCCCGCTTCCAGCCCTCTTCATGCGGCCCGCGGAGGAGCTTCTCCCCCCGACGGCGACAAGAGTCTGTTCGATGTAGTCGTCCTCCGCGGCGGGCACCGGGATGAGGATCTGGTCTTCGAAGCCGTCGTCCGTGTGCAGCTCTGAGTCGTCCTCGCCCACCACCTCCTCTCTGGTCTGCACCAGGATGACCTCCTGGTGCGTGTGGATGGAGTGCGGGTCGTCGGAGTCGAGCGGCTGCAGGGCGATCATCGGCTGGTGCTCCCCGTCGTCTCCCACCACCGTCGTCTCGATGGTCTCCACTTCTATCTCATGCAGCTCCACGATCTCAGCCGGCATCTCCGAGCCGTCCGTCTCTATGTACAGTGTGTCCCCCGACGCCATCATGAATGTTGTATTTCCTCCTATGCTATTTTTTATTTTTTTACCCCTCTCTCTCTCTTTTCCTCCTGTCTGAACTTCCTCCTCCCTCTCCTACAACAACGCTACACTACTGGACCGTACTCTCGTCGCCACAGTGCTCTAGATTTGAAGTCTCGCGTGATTTGGACCAGAGGAGTCCCTTTCAAATGGGGAACTTTACACCTGCAGCATCTTGTTTCTTATAAATTGGCCATAAAGATATTGCCATGAATGTGATAAGATAAGATAAGATAAGATAAGATAAGATAAGATAATCCTTTATTAGTCCCGCAGCAAGGAGGATAGTGCAAACAAGAGACATAGTAAATAAAAAAATAAGTATTATAAATAAGCAAATGAGCAGTAAAAAACAGTAAAGAACAGTAGAGAATCCACAGTAACTGAAATATTATATGTAATATCCGTCCGTCTCTATGTACAGTGTGTATTATTACTATTGTCTTGAACTTTAGTATATGTGATCAATTACCCAGGGAAAAATATATGGTCATATTTATCATAGCCTAACATGTTACAAGTTGCCTAATAACTATAGTCCTGTGCAAACAAGAGATATGTAAATTTATATAAATAAGCAAATTTTATTTTTTTTGTATTAGTTATTGTGGAAAAATATACTTCCTCCTTACTCCTACAACAACGCTACAATACTTGTTTTTTACTGTACTCTCGTCGCCACAGTGCTCTAGATTTGAAGTCTCGCGTGATTTGGACCAGAGGAGTGGGGAACTTTACACCTGCAGCATCTTGTTTCTTATAAATTGGCCATAAAGATATTGCCATGAATGTGATAAGATAAGATAAGATAAGATAATCCTTTATTAGTCCCGCAGCAAGATTACAGCAGCAAGGAGGATAGTGCAAACAAGAGACATAGTAAATAAAAATAAAAAACGAGATCAAAATAAGTATTATAAATAAGCAAATGAGCAGTAAAAAACAGTAAAGAACAGTAGAGAATCCACAGTAACTGAAATATTATATATACAGACAGAAACTATTATTACTATTGTATTGCACAGTGTATTAGTATATGTGATCAATTATTTTTAGGGAAACATATATGGTCATATTTATCATAGCCTAACATGTTACAAGTTGCAATACTATAATTAGTTGCAATACTATAATTATAGTCATTCTGTTTGTATTGTAGATTATTTATTTTTTTAGTTATTGTGGTTTTCTTACTTATTTAAAATACTTGTTTTTTACTGTACTCTCGTCACCACAGTGCTCTAGATTTGAAGTCTCGCGTGATTTGGACCAGAGGAGTCCCTTTCAAATGGGGAACTTTACACCTGCAGCATCTTGTTTCTTATAAATTGGCCATAAAGATATTGCCATGAATCTTACTTAAATTCTGGGTAAGATTTTTTAAACTAATAAAAGCTTTGTAACCATAAATCTGCTGAATTAAATTCCTGATTAGTTTGTATAATAAGTTGAATATATCCATCCATCCATCCATTTTCCGTAACCTGCTTATCCAGTTAAGGGTCGCAGGGGTGCTGGAGCCGATCCCAGCTGTCAATGGTTGAAGGCAGGGTTCACCCTGGACAGGTCACCAGTCTGTCGCAGGGCTGACATATAGAGACAAACAACCATTCACACTCACATCCACACCTACGGGCAATTTAGAGTCTTCAATGCACCTAAGCTGCATGTCTTTGGACTGTGGGAGGAAGCCGGAGAACCCGGAGAGAACCCACGCTGACACGGGGAGAACATGCAAACTCCACACAGAAGGTTGTCCAGCCCGGGAATTGAACCCAGGTCCCTCTTGCTGTGAGGAGACAGTGCTAACCACTACACCACCGTGCAGCCCAAGTTGAATATATGTGATCAATTATTTTTAGGGAAAAATATATCCTATGTTCATATTTATCGTAGCCTAACATGTTACATAATATTAATAGGCTATATAAAAAAATGCTTCCAAATAATACAGTAACAGTCAATTCTCATTCAATGGTTTTTCTTTCTTTCTTTCTTTCTTTTTTCTACATTGTAGATTAATATTGAAGACATCCAAACTATGAAGGAACACATATGGAATTATGTGTTAAACAAACAAATGCTCAACAAACCAGAATATGTTTTATATTTTAGATTCTTCAAAGTAGTTGAATAAGAAGGTGTGTCCAAACTTTTGACTGGTGCTGTATATCTCAAAACTCAAACTAATGAAAATGGGAACGAACCATTATTTCGGATTCTTGATCAACATTTTAGCTTCCTAATTTTTTTCCATTTAATATAGAAAATGAAGGATGCAGATAATGCTTATTTTCATTAATGAAATATATGCTTATTAGCCAATTTGTTTCTTTATTTTACTAATTGTCTGGTCTATTGAATTTGAAACTTAAATCTTCAAATTGCTGTTTTTTTGTCCGAGCCACAGTCCAATACCCAATGATAATACATTTACAATGATATAAAACAGAGGCAAGCACCACATTCTTACATTTCAGAGGCTGTGACCAACAAATAGCTTTCTTGGCACTTTTGCTTGAAAAATGATTTCCTATTAACGATTAATCAATGGTAAAAAAATAGATAGTATATTAACTTAACAATATTAATTTCATAATTTAATTATATTAATTCCACTGATACGAACAGATTGATAATTTACGTAAAACAAGTAGTAGGTCTATGTGGTCTTGTTTGTAGATCAAGCTGTATGGACTGTATTTTCTTTTTAATAGAGTATTACCTACTAATACCTACAAGCCTAGCAGTATCATCCCAGCTGTTTCTCAATGACTGTGACTTATTTTGGGCCCCATGAAAAGAATTTTAATCAGCCCCCAACACAGAGGCAAAATTTTTTGATGCTATTTTACATACAATTATGCATTTTAATGGTATTTTTGACTATCATTACCATATTTGTGAAAGAAGAACAGCATGACAGTTGACATGTACAGTAGGGGAAGAACTGAGCACTCTGAATACTAACTCACTAACTCTGAATTTTTCTGTATTATAATTTCATCAATTAGGGGCCTCTCTGGGCCCACTTCCATCATGGGCCCCTAGAATCCGTCTCCTTTACCCCCCTGGCGCCCCTGACTGTGATGACTGAATGTAAAGATGAAGTTGTTTGCACGCTGGGGAGAAGAAGATGACGTTTCAGCAGGAGGAGGAGTTTGTGATCACACCTCACACCTGCAGCCTGCAACCAGTGTGGGTGGGTGTGTCCCGATACTATAAGGGTTTGATGACACACATAACGCCACAGAGCCGGTTGCCTCGGACAGAGGAGGGTTCGTCATGGGGAAGACAGGTGGAAGAGGAGACTTTGAATGGGTCTACAATGACCAGCCGCACACTTCAAGGAGAAAAGAAATTCTGGGTAGGATTTTTTTTTTTTAAAACTAATGAAAACTTTGTAACCATAAATCTGCTGAATTAAATTAGTTTGTATAATAAGTTGAAGCGTAGCCACATTTTTTTTCCCTTCATTTTTTAAAGGTCGCAGCCGGTTAAACCTGTTTACTAGCTGTTGCTTAACGAGCCCACAATGGATGCAGGGGAAACATAGAAACTGGCAAGACAAACATACGTTTCAGAGATTCACTTACATGGGCATGGAAGTTAAACAATTCTCTTGAAGCAAAAGTCGAAATATTCGTTTAAACTCTATTTTAAACTGCAGATCTTCAAAGGTAATGAATTATATTATATAACAGTAATACAATTACAATATCGTTTACATTACAGTTTTGACTAATATTTTAAAGCACATTACATTTATCTCACATTTCCCTTTCTCAAAGGAAAAAGTTAAAGCAAGAAGTATGATGTTAAAGTGAGTATTAGATAGCAGATTTGAGCTTGGCTTTAAAATCTAACCCAACCTGTTATTTTTACCAGTCATCATTCTCTCTGACTTTGAAGACCATGACATCATATTAATAGCAGGTGCAGTCAACAATGCCCCCTGGCTTTTAACAAGACACATTCCCTGTGCATCACAAAAACAGTTGCAGTGCTATGTGTGAAGTGAGGAAAAAAGACTTTTGTGAAAGTTGGGGGATTTGGGAGGATCTCTGAAAGTGTAATGTTTATTCAACAAACCGCCTTAAACCACGTCTATGGTCATTAAACCATTAATGGAAGAGAATATTTGTCCAAACTGTGTATTATATGTAGGCTATGATCCTTCTAATCTGTATCAACAGAAGTCATCTTTTGTAATCTGATCTATTACGTAATTTGATTAAACAGTTTAGTTGAACAAGATATAAACCTGTTGAAATACATTTGATCCTGTCTTTGTCCAGCAGTCACGTAGTTGCTCTGGCGTGAAAGGAGCACATCTAAAGGTGATTGGTTGTTTGACACCACAGGCCTTGAATTATTAAATTGTCTTTTTTTTTTTTAATTATCCTCTGCCTTACCCTGATGGGAGCAGCAGAGGGAAAGGAGTGTCAGGGGCTGTTGAGCCTTACTTCCTTTACATTATCATGTGGGATCATTTGATTGACAAGCGGGTCTGGCATGTCTGCAGCCTATTGTTGCATTATATAAACTTTGTTTTACTAACGGCTACCATTAAAGTCGTGGTCAAACAGATCATGCATGATTGTGACGCTGCCCGATGGTCATTTTTTAGCAGTAGCTCTGAAAAACGCTCTTTGACATGGAGTGTGCAGTTGAATCTAAAATAAAGTTTAAGTTTAAAATCATTCATGTTTGTCTACGTATTTGGCAATTATTGATTACTTGCCCTCTGTAACATGGGGACGATGAAATCCATTGATGACTATGTAGCTTTAAGCAGCTTAAACAGTGTCTTTTATGATGCTTGGTTATTGATTTAACTTTATGGCTTGGGTGGGCACTTGATGATGTGTAGCCCATAACCGTGGCTATAATGCATATCTGTAAATGACACACTGGAGGTGAGTTCAAATCATACAGTAGAATATGCAGGAGATGTATCTTTGAGTAGGGAATTCCTTTTGGTTAAACATTAACAGAATGAGAAGGGTTGGGTCAGTAAAGGGGAGACCTACATGCAGTGCAGCCTTTTTAGTTACCAGGCTGAGCCCTATTTGCATAGTCACACATTACGCAAGTCAGCTGAGAGCAAAGAAACCGGACAGATTTGCATGATGGTGCATTGCTATCTTCAGCTAATGCATGATGGGATATGCTCCTTTACCCCTTTGGTCTCATATTCTGTCTGTAAGGTGTGGCCAGTGCAACAAATCAGAACCTGTAAATGTTATATGGACTAAATCTAGCTCTTTTTGTAATGGTGACTGTTTTTGAACCACTCCCTCATCTCTCACCCAGTTTTACTTCCCTCAGCAAAAACAACACCTCTGCCAATTAAAAAGGACTTTTGTCAGCAGGCCCTTCCCAGGAGAAGGGCTAGTGACATATTACATGGTCGATTGTGTTCTTTGGGTTAAACAGTGTCACAGTGATAAGTTTAGATCAAACTTTATGAAATAGACAGTGAATGAGTCCTTTCCCTGCTGGATTCATGACAGATAATTAACTTTCTATACATCCCACATAATCTTATTTAAAGAAAATAAATGAATCTGTAACTTTTTTCTTCCCTTTCATAAATATAATATTTCCTTTTTTTCCATTTGGTGCCCTTTACTATGTTCCACTTTTTTTTAACTCCCTACCTTTCGTATTCCCTACCTTTTTTAATCCTCTTTTGCTCCCTTTCTTTCCTACAATCACCTAATTTCTGTCCACGTCCCTTTCCAACCTTTTTTTTGGTCTGCTTCTCTCCCAAGCCAAATATCCAGAGATCAAGTCTCTGATGGGTCCGGATCCCCAGCTGAAGTGGGTAGTATCAGGCATGGTCCTTACCCAGCTCCTGGCCTGCTACCTGGTCCACGACCTCTCCTGGAAATGGATCTTCTTCTGGGCTTACGCCTTCGGAGGCTGCATCAACCACTCCCTGACTCTGGCTATCCACGACATCTCTCACAACGTGGCCTTTGGAAACAAGCTGGCAAAGTGGAACCGCTGGTTTGCCATGTGGGCCAACCTGCCCATCGGGTTGCCTTACTCCGCCTCCTTTAAGAAGTACCACATCGACCACCATCGGTATCTTGGTGGGGACCAGCTGGATGTTGACATCCCTACGGACATTGAGGGATGGTTCTTCTGCACCCCGGCCAGGAAGGTCCTCTGGCTCTTCCTCCAGCCCTTCTTCTACGCCATTCGCCCATTGGTGGTCAATCCCAAACCAGTGGGTCAGCTGGAGATCCTAAACGCAGCTGTTCAGCTCACAGCAGACTTAATCATCTTCTATCTATGGGGGCTGAAGCCCATTGTTTACCTCATTGCAGGTTCTGTCCTGTGTATGGGACTGCATCCGATCTCTGGACATTTCATAGCTGAGCATTACATGTTCCTGAAAGGACACGAGACATATTCCTACTATGGACCACTGAACCTGATCACCTTCAACGTTGGGTATCACATGGAGCACCATGACTTCCCGAGCATACCTGGCAGTAAACTACCTCAGGTGAGATTGCGTTAGTGTGATAAATCATGACTAGATTTCCAACTCTGGAATCAAGTTATTCTTTTGTGGCTGTGAGGGATTTTTTTTTTCTCAAGGTGTGGGAAGTTAAGACGGGACCCTCCTACCTTTCAGAATCGATGTGCTACATGTCACATTTATTTTCAATATTATAATATATATTCAACTGGTAATATTAATCAGATGAAAGGCGGGCTCTGTAACTGATTAACTGCCCCTTCTATAGCAACACCAGAGCATGAGGAGACACAAAGAAAGATATCTGCCTTTTGACACAGCAGACAGCTGCTTTTGTTAAACTGTTTTTGCATATGTCCGTTTACTGTTTATGTGATACATTTTAAGGATTTTTTTTCATAATTCTGTATTAAAACGGCAGTGCATTAGTATCATGCTATGCAAACTGCGTGTCTGCTGGTTTTGACAGAAAGTCCTTTATGAAAGTAACTGAAAGTAAGTTTCTTTTTTGCAGTGAAATATCTGCCTTTGTGTCTGAATCTGATTGTCGTAGTAAAATAAGGTGCCAATTTGAATTAGACCTCTGTCTGAGTCCCTGAGGTGCTTCTCACACTTTACAACTGCAATTTAGATGCCATGTATATGTTTGATAAACAATTAAAATTCTTTGTTTTCACAAGCTCTAATTCTCACTCGTTATGTTCCTTTTTTTTTGCAGGTAAAGCAAATTGCAGCAGAGTATTACGACTCCCTGCCTCAACACACTTCCTGGATTCGGGTGTTATGGGACTTTGTGTTCGATGACAGCATCGGCCCATACGCCAGAATCAAACGGGACTACAAGCTACGCAAGCAGGAATAGATCTGTGACTGATTATATTTCCCTTTGAACAGAATTGTGAATTTCAGTCGTGAAATATGTATGGACCCCTATGGAATATCTTTATCATCATATTCCCCTTTGCAGTGTGTAGTTGTTACTGATAGTAAACGGTCTAAAATCTTAAATAAGTCCTGTCCTCGAGTTACTAAAAGGCAAATGATTGGGCACATTTCAGTTGCATACATTCAAAGTGCACGTAAATGGGAAGATAATTCAAATACAGCTAGACGGTTTGTCTGTTGTCGTGATACTGTGATGACGTTTCCTTGTATCCATAAGGGACTGAAAAGCGAAAATAATGATGAAAAGCTAATATTTCAACACAAAGAAAATCCTCATTTCTGTAGGAAAAGGACACATACATTCTCATGAGGTTTAACAGAAATGGCACAAACTCTTTTGTTTCTTGCCTACACACATTACTGTGCGTCTTCTCAGTTTTTGAATGTGAAAATCGAGGCACTCAAAGCCTCTCAGATTATTTAATATAATTGACATCCGTCAAGCAGAACAGTGTGTGGAAAATAAACATTGAAACTTACCTTTCAGTAAGAAGAGCCTTTTCTACAGCGACGCCCCGTTCTGCATGCTCGCACCATCGTTGTATTGTAAACGGTTTGATTACATCTACAAAGAGTGGACAAAATAACAGAAACACCTTTTATAATGCAAAAAAGTAGTTCTTCAGAAAATTCCAGTCGGAGCCTCAAAATGTTTGGTGTTATTTGTTTTAGTGGTCATTTTTTCATGTTGCTCTGCAAGTCTCTTTCAGTCAGCGTTGAGTCTTTTTGTGAACACTGGTCCTACAGCAAATCAACACTTCTGACGCATGAATTTAAAGTCTGTTTAACCAAGATGGTATTTACTACAGAGCTATTGTATTGTAGGTTGTTTTTGTTATTTTGTCCACACCCATAACTTAATCTTTGTGTTATAAATTGATAAGCATGATATTTGTTGTTTATATTTAAATGACTGTACTATAAAAAAAAACAGTAAAAGATCTTTGAAGGAATAAACAACTTTGTGGTTGATTTCCAATTCCTTTCCTTTCCATGTAAACTTTCCACACAAAACACAAGGGAGCACACACGCGCACACACACACACAGCATGATAATGTGTAGATGGTTGACACGTCTGTTGTTTGAATGAATTTACTTCCAGCTTTTAAATTAGAACGTAGTTGAGAGCGGACAGAGTGGATATAATGCAACAACCAATATTCAACCAAATCCTTCCTGCAAAGACACATTTAGCTACCATCACATAGGCCTACCATTCACTTTCTGCACATTCTTATCTAGGTAAGATTTGCATATTGCCATAGCAACCCACCTTTATTTTTTCACATTGCTACCATTATCAAGTTCAACATCTCATATATAGAAAAGGGAATCTTCATGAAACAAACCACATTAATAAATGTACCACCGTTTGTATTTTATCCTTTTTTTTTTTTCAAAATCAAATAAAAAACTAGTTCATAGAGATGGGGGTTTCATGCATACTTGGGAGGTTCACAAAGTATAGGACATAGTACTACATTGTTTTATATCTAGGTAAAACCAGGTGGCACATTTACAGTTATCGGCCTGTTTTGTGAATAATCCCCAAGTTTCAATGATCTCGCACATCTGAACAGGTAGAGAGAAACTTGAACCTCGGTCACACTGGAGTTGTATAGAGCAGACTGTTATTGTGTGTTATCAGATCAATTGCCGAAAATCAATTGCTCATTTGCGATGCTTTTAGCCTCGGATTTGGAGGAAAGAGGTATATTAGGTAGATAATTGTGGTTAAAACAGCAAGATGTTTTACAACATCCCTGGAGAAGACAGGTTAGATACACAACACCAGTATGAACAAGGTCATAAAAAGCCTTTTTTTTTTGTTATGTTTTTTAAAATATACCAGTCGAGGGCAGGTGAGTCTGCATCACCATGTTGCCCTCTTGTGCTTGTTAATATGAAATAGTTAGGGATGAACTAAACAAAAAAATAATAATAGAAATATAAAAGGCTGACATAAATGGTGTGCAAGATTCCTTTCTCCTTCTATAATATCAATAAAATACTCATTGTCATCAACAGCATCATCATTATCACCACAGTTTTTAAATAATAAAACAGTAAAAACTTAGAAAACAAAAATATTTTCTTCTTAAGACTTGGACTGAACAGAGAACAAAGAGCTGCAACACTGGGCTGACTGAGTCTATAGGTGCACAGAGAGGACCACAACACCAAACTCAGCACGAATGTCTGTCCGTCCCTCAATTTGTCTTGAAGTATATTTTTCTTCCTCTGTTTGAGTTTGTCAGTCCTTTAATCTTTCTTTATGCATCCTTCTGTTTTCTCATTCTGCTCCCTTGTCTCATTCACCCCTTCTCTCGGCTTCTCTCTTCCATTTTTCGCTGTCCAGCAGACTCAAATGTTGGCACAACATCTCTGCAACTTGCATCATGGCATCGTGAGGTCACAGAAACATTGAGAGAACATTCCCCTGGTCCTCGTGTCTGTGCATCTGCATGTCCATCCTCCTCTTGCTCTCCTCCTACTGTTGCTCAGATGAGATTAGGATGTACTGATTCTGCCGATTTCTTGTCTGATGGCTGCAACAAAAGAACACGTTTTACAGAGCGAAAATATTCAGCAGCAACAACTTTGCCCTTATACTTGGTCAATCATGTATTTTTCTATGTCAAAAGTTTGAAAAAATAGAACTACAATGAATAATGACCGGTTTTGACTTTTTTTTTACTCAAACTACTGTAGTAGCATTTTATAGCCAGTGTGTCATAAAAACTAGTGAGGATTAAAGATTAAACATGCTTTGTGCTCCTGGATACAGCATTGAATTTTACAAGCACCGCATTGCTTACCATTTATGATTTCATCTTTCACTTTATGCAACTCACGTACAACTTCATCCAAAATTTCCTGCAAAACAAGACCTGCTTGTGAGTTCAACAACAGAGGGTTAGTAAAAAAAGTTAATCTAAAAAGTACAAACCGCTATGATCCTTTACTGTAATTAAACACATGCTCATGATACCAACCTGTTTCATTCTGTCAAATTCTGTGTCTGATTCACTAGTGCTGCCGATGGGTCTCACTCTGCAACACAAAAAGATAAAAAGGCAGATGAGTAATACACACCAGCCTACATATTCAAGGATCACCTCCTGTTAAAAGTCTTTTTTTTGGTTAAACGTAACAACAGTTTAGACAATTCTGCTTAAATAAATATTTTATTTGTTACTTGCACCAGTGGTTACAATACAAAGGATGAGATTAATGCTGAAACCCCAGTGGTTAATGCTAGAGGTTTTCTATTTCATATTCATACACACTCATGTACTCCTCCTATCTACAGACCTGGACACCAGCGACGACTTGTCTGCAGAGTTGGATCGTT
Source organism: Anoplopoma fimbria (assembly GCF_027596085.1). Classification (NCBI taxonomy): domain Eukaryota; kingdom Metazoa; phylum Chordata; class Actinopteri; order Perciformes; family Anoplopomatidae; genus Anoplopoma; species Anoplopoma fimbria. The sequence goes on from NC_072463.1 coordinate 21,488,045, forward strand.
CCCATGGCTTCTTCACAGCGTCTGGAAAAGAGAAAAAATAATAAATAACATAAATTCAAACAACTCTGAAACAGTAAGCTATTGTGCAGAAGATATCTTAAACGCTGTAGTTTTTCGGGACTAATGCATCTGTGCTATAAATTAATCGGTATTGGCGAGGAACTAGTTACATGTTACAGGGTTTTGTAATTTAATTACAAAATAAATATTATTGTTATCAGTTGCAGTTACTGAAAAATATGTAAATATGTAATTAAATTACAGTTACTAATCAAAATGTTAGTGATTACAAATTTACTTTTTACACTGCCTGCTTTTAGTTGATGTATTTTGGATTTTTCAGTTTTATTACCCAGTTTAAAACATTTCTTAGAAAAATTATTAAAAGTAACGTAACAAATTACATTACTCTAGTGATCTGTAAACTATAACATTTCCAAAATAACCTTACCAACACCGACCATTTTTTGGTTTTTGTTTTGTTTAGTACCTGTTGAGTTCTGCTGACCTGGCCCTCTACCACTAGAGTCGTCCTGCAGGAGAGAGAGAAATTAAGTATCACTACACAATAATAAATCAGCTTTACTGGAAGTTTCAAACAATGTTAAATTTAAGATCACATCTTAAAGGAATAGTTCAATAATTTGGGAAAGATAGCCTTACTCTCTCAGAAGTTTAACAAAATCTGTCTACCAGCACATCAGAAGTTTCCTTAATAAACACAAAGATGTTATAGTTTTATGTCATGTGAGGGACTATTTCTTGGTAACTCTGCCCGGCACATGACCCCCAGTACAATTCCAAAATTAGTGAGCTTGAGAGGCTGGTATGTAGGTTTTGTTACCTCTGGACAGAGTCAGGTCAGCTGGTTGTTTGCTGCTGGCTCCAGCATCATATTCAGCAGACATGTGGTATCAATCTTCTAATCTAATGCTAACATGAACAATTTCCCATAATGTTTTACTATTTATGGCAAAAGACTTACTTCATCGGGTTTCTCTGAAGCTTTCCGTCTTTGAGAGGGAGAAATTAAAGTTAATGAGCAAAAAGTGAGATAAACATACAAATAATTCAGTAACTTGTACAGGAAGATTGAGACATGGATAAAATACCAGTACAAGAGCTTATTTCTACAAGTTAAGCAGAACCAGAAAGACCTGAGAAGGTAGTTTAATAAGACTGAGAGAACAGGTATGTTTCCATGTTTCATCTCACTCTCAGGATCAATGAAAGGCAAAGGTGACGTGAGGGCGTGTGTGTGTTTGTTTAGCTGTTTCACCTGCGAGCTAGTAAGGCATTCATCTCCTGCATTAGTCCCTCTCCACCACCTCCACTGCCGCCACTAGACCGGTTGGAGTCACTTTTGCCACTAGACCCGGGTGGACTGCTCTCATCCTGAAGAACACATTATATAATGGGTTGCAGTCTTGTGGGGGTTTCTGGACTAGATGTGCTCTTTGTCTCCTCCTTAACCCCCATGCAGGCTCACCCTTTGTACTTTACGTAGCTTGGCTCCAGCCAGTGCTGCAGCCAGTCCTGAGGGTTGGTGCTGGGCACCGGGCGGGCCCCCAGGAGGCCCTCCACCAGTGGGTAGTGGAGGGGGCATGGGTGGGGGCACCGCCATTGGGGGTGGTGGACCCGGTGGCGGTGGGGGGGCTGGAGGACCAGCCATGGGTGCTGGAACTGCAGCTGGAGGAGGCGCCACAGAAAGCATGGATGGGTGACCTACAGAGACAGGGGGGCCTGGGAGGGGCACAATTTAATATTGGTTAATGGCTATACGGTTTTATTGACCTTTTTGACCCTTGGGAGGTTTTATGAAGACCGTCTGTGGAATGATATGCTACACTCTCACTATTTAACTTACAACTAACAGTTGCTTATAAGACTGCTAGCCTCTGGGCCTCACTTGTGCAGAAAATGGAAATTAGAGAATTAGATGGGGGGAGTGATATTTGTTGTTTGGTAAATTTGTTGATTATATTCAGTTAAATAACGTTTTTTTATATATTTTTTAACTTTACAGGCAGCCATTGATTTAATTTAATTTAAGTGCGTTGTGAAAGTTACATTATTGTCTCAGGGTAACACAGTTGCAAATGGGGTCGGTTTTGAAAACTCCACCTTGATGGTTCAGTAAGTGCATGTAGGAATTGCAAATATCTGAACTACTTTAGCCTGCACACTATCCTTTTACAATGTCTATGTATGCAACTGCTTGTTAAAGTGACGAGGTCAACAAAAGAAAACCATAAAAAAAATCCTTGAATGAACCATCAAGAAGAGCTTTCAGAACAGTCACTGCCTAAAACTGAGTAACCATGAGACAATAATGTGACTTTGATGATCAAATAAGGTGTGATGGACAGATCAAACACAGGACGTATGTATGTATAAATACTCTGTTTAAATAAGTAATACATACAGTTTGATCGGCCTTCACACTCCTGAGAATAGATCTTATCAGACAACATAAGTTAGGACAACTGCGTGGAGGTGGACTATTGGTGTATTGAGTGCATATGATATAGTGCGTTTTTCATGCTCATGTAGCATTATGGGTGAGGTGCATGTGAAAATACACTCCCTGACACGTGACCCCACCCCACACACACACACACACACACACTCATATTTACATACACACACATACTGTATATCCCACTGCTGAGAGACTACCTCCTCCTCTCTCCTCCTCATACTTACTGCTGCTGACCATGGGGGCCTGCTGGGGGACGGGGGAGGGGGTCTTCTTAGGCGAACCCCCGTCAGACATGGCAGTGTAAGAGGGGGGTGAGGAGGAGGAAGTGGTGGTGGGGGGCTGGGCCTGCTGGTGGTACACCTGTTGCTGATGTTGTTGTTGTTGCGGATGCAGTTGCTGCTGAGGGTGGAAGGTGGATGGGTACTGGGGCTGGTGGCTGTGGGCGGGGCCTGGGGCTGTCTGACCTATTAGGGGAGGCAGGGGGACGGCCTCGCAGTACTGCGGGGTGAGTGGCAGGTGCTGAGAGTGAGGAGAGTAGGGGCCGTCTGGCTGGCCGTTGGAGTGAGGATGGGGCTGGTGCTGGGGATACTGGTGATGGCCCGTCACCACATTTGGGTCAAGAGGTGGGGGCTTCATCCTAGTGCTCAGGGGTGGGAGGGGGTGAGCCAAGGGGATGGTGGGCTGTTGGGGCAAACCCTGCCTCGCAGGCATGGCCATCATGACTGGAGGGGAAGCAGAAGGGGGCATTTGGGCGTACATTTGCTGCAAATGGGAGGCGGACCAGGTGCCGTGTTTTGGGGGGAGCGAGATGTCTTGTTGCTGCAGTTGTTGTTGATGGTGGAGGTGGCGGGCTGCTGAGGGAGGAGATAGGGGGATCTGGCGGACCTGTCGGCCCAGGGTGGTCACTCCCGCCTGGACGGGGGAAAACGCTGAGGCGAGCGAGGTGGAGAGCTGGGAGGAGAGCTGGGCTCTGTCCCTCGCAGCCCCCACCTCTTTCTCCTGAGAGGGAGAGGAGGAGGCGGAGGAGGGAGGAGAGGAGGAGGCCACACGGACGTAGGAGGGTGGCAGTGTGCTAGCTCTGTACTGTCTGTACTCAGGAGGGGTGTCTGGGTGGGTGGGAGGAGTGGACACTTTATATTGGAGGGTGGAAACGACTGTGACGGGCAGAGAGAGAAGGACAGAGAGAGGAGAGACAGCAAGAGGAGATGCAGACGAGGAGGAGGACGAAGGAGGGCAACAAACAAAGGAAAACAGAAAAGAGAAAAACGTGAGAAGAATGAAAAGCAAACAACTGAGCAACCAAGCAAGTAAAGATGAGAAAATCAGGAGCAATTCAAAAAACAGAAGCCAATAGCAAATAAGAAAGAATCAAATTATCATAAAAAAGAACAAGCAGCAGAATGCAACATGACTGAGCCATGGTCAGAAAGCATATGGCATTCCCCCCCCAACAGTAGCTGGAAGAAAGAGATGGCAGTAGAGCATGTTGCAGGGACAGAGGGGTAACTGATATCGCCACTGACAGCAGGGACAGAGGAGGATGTTTAAGTCTGAATGTATATTTAGGAGGCAGACTTGAACATTTATATGTGCGCATGGATAAAAAAAGCATAAGGGCATACAGACTGGGGAGTAGTGGTTGAAACTAAGGCGGGAAACACCAACACAAACCACAGCGGGAAAGACTGTTTACCTCTAGTAACCTATTGTGTCAGGGTCTGGCATCTGTGGTATTTAGTAATGATACAATCACCTGTTTGCTAAGGGAAAGTAAAGTGTGCTCTGCCTGAGATGGATAACTTACCTCATCAATAAAACACAAAGCAGAGCAAATATCATTTGCTCCTCAGCAAGGTTGTTTGTTGACAGCTGGAGTGTGCGTGAGCTTTTTCCATTTTTCTTTCTAAAAAGCATGTGTAGCTAGGAGAATATGATATGCATCCTTTGATTCATTTCGGTCCCCGGAGCAGGTTGTATGAGTGTGTGTGTGTGTGTGTGTGTGTGTGTGTGTGTGTGTGTGTGTGTGTGTGTGTGTGTTTTATCCAGCTGGGTGTGGGTGTTTGTTTAAGCCTCACCTGATCCTGACGTTCGTCGCTCCCTCTCCTTGTGCGCCTGCATCTGATGTTGCTCCATCATCCTATGAAGTGGAAGCATGTCACTGCTTTTTAAGCTTTTTTTTTCTGATCAGTCTGTTTCAATAAACTAAGCCCGATGTGTAGTTTTGTGTAGTCGCTGTCCTTAAATTAAGATCTGAACGGATCATAGTGCCACACAATCAGAAGAAGCAGCAGACGGCAGCAGCAAAGAGGACTAAGACGCTTTGTTTTGTATTGCAGTGTCTTCTTCCATATGCTCAGAGTCTTACTGTCGTATGTATTAATGTTTGCTTCTCTTTGTAAAGACAGCTTCATGTATGCTCTTGTGTACAGCGCTTAGAAATCGTACCTCCTCTGTGCCTCGCTTTCCTCTGAGGAGGGCCCATTTTGGCGCTGGACAACTGGACCTGAAAGACACAAAGGAAGAAAATAAATCAATCACAGATAAACAAAACGCAGTCAATCAATCAATGAACCACACATCAGCCATCATCTGTACTCCTAAATAAGATACGCGTTTAAGGCCCAGCTCTCCTTTTATGTTAACACCTTCTTTACTTTTTTAATAATTTAAAGAAGATTTATACCATTTTAGATTTTTTTTTTTTTAGGTCATTTATTAAGCATACCAGCATGTTTGTTTTATCATTGTAAACTGAATATGTTTGATTGGTAAACGTATTCAGGCTAAAAGCATTCCCCTTCAGCACTGAATATAAGATTTACTGCAGTAGACACCATAAGAAGCCAGATAACCTCAGAGTTTATGAGTGTACTACTGAGAGAGAAAAAGAAGTAAATGTTTGACATAAATATCATGCTGATATTTGACGGCTGGCTAGTCAATGCTATGAACTAATGCACGTTTCTATGATGCATGTCAACACCCAGCTGAGTCCTGGTGCCCTTCAAGCCTAAACCTTCTGTTCCTTTTAACCTTCTCCTCTTATTCTCTTCATTTGTTCTCCTTTTAACCTGTTTAAACTCCATGTTTCACTTCTAGTTTGTATTTACTCTTACCACCCCCCTGCTTCTTCCTGGCCATTTTTTATCTTGTCTCCTCTCCCTTCAATATTTCGCAACTGTAGTTTGTTATGTACCTTATTTCACAGCATGGAGGTGCATGTGTAGCTTTGTTTTTTCACTCTATTATGCCCCTTTATATCCCGCTGTAACAATTAGTTGTCCTGTGCCTCTCTGTCTGGGTTGTTTTCACTGTAGGATTGAACACGCGTGTAACATCTCTCAGTCTTTGTACAACATGTGTGAGTTCACTAGGGAGTTATTACGAGAAACATTCCCATCTGTAAACAAGCCCTCAAAATGATCATCGTTTTACATAAAATAGTCCCAGCAGCGAGAGCAGGAAGAGAAGCTGTGTTTACTAAATGAACAGACCACAGCAGGCCTCATGTGAGGAACTGTGACTTTGCCCTGGAGAGCCAACAAACCCTTTAAAATGTTATTTGCTCAACATGTTGCCAGCCACAGGAATTCAAACATTAGACCACAGCAGGAAAGAATATAAGAGGAAGAAACAGAAATATAAAACAGGGACATATGCAAATAATTGAAATTAACATATATTTAGCATAATTGTAGGGATCAAAATACATTGGACTGGTTAGCAATAAAGTTCTGTCATCAAAAGATAACTTATCAGCATTTAAGTCACTATGTCAACATTGTTTAGAGTTGTCAAATTATCGGCAACATTTAGCATCTCAGTTTAGCACTTTGCTTGTTGACCAACTACAGACAGACAGTCTTCACCCCCCCCACCCCTCCCGCTGAGTGACGAAGTTAGAGCCTCATTCTGGGGCGGCTATTAACGGGGAGCAACAGGCAGAGCACTTATCATATATCATCAGAATACCAGTCATTAAACTTCAACGCCTGATGTGACATCAAGGACGCCCACGGGTGATATTTCCATTTACTGTGTCTGGAGCACAGGTGGGCGGGGCAGTGGCTTCAAACTGCAGTTTGAAAGCACTATATTGATCAGAGCGAGGGGTGGAAAGTGAATTGTGAGACCCTTTTTGTGACAAATATAATACTCGCTTTTCATTTGACTCTTTTGTGTTTTTTTGATTCATTTTTATTTTGCAGCAAATGTGTCCTTTGTCTGTCAGACAAGAGATTTCCATTCCTGTATTATGAAGGGTTTTGGCTAAAATGTGACCCATTTTGCCACATACTAACTCTTTAACACACTTTTATTTGACTTTCACAAATTTGACAGGTTAATGTATTAAAAGAAGTTCACAAGAATCTGACAAGCTTATTACAATAAAATACAAATTTAATATATATGCACACACAAAAAAAGAGAATTTTTTTCTTGTTAACTAAGACAAATGTGATTTGGCTCAAAACCCTTAACGTGTACATTGTGTTTTTTGTCCTCAGCCAGTAACAGACTATCTATTCTAAGTGAAGGCATCACTTGCTGATAATGACATACTTAAATTGATTCTGCCACAGCTGACCTGGTTAGTGTATTTCTTTGTTTTGGGTACTATAATGAGAAGCACGGAAAAAATTTGTGAAACCTGTTTCCTTTGCTTCTTGACACTCCTGAACTCTGCTTGTTAGCTCATGGTTATTATGCGCTCTGCTGGCAAAGCTGCACATTAAATTGAGCAAATACTCTGACCAGGTCACTGAAATAATAACTGTTTACTTTGGTCAATCTTCATTAAGCTCTTTAGATTACCATCCAGATTTTGAATAAGCTTTCAGATCACAACGAACGCGACTCTAAATAGGAATTTATACAAATACAAATATTCTGTGACACCCTGCAGGCTTTGTTAATGTACGCCTTCTCTTTAAGTATCAGACTGACACTGCTTTTTAATAATGTTTGCACCAGCAGAAAATTTGTTTCAGAAACAAACTGCAAAGAAATGATTCAACAATAAAAACGAACAAATACAGAAAAAACTTTTTGCAGCATGCACCTACACAAGAACTTCAGTTTGTATTATTTTTAGGTCAGACTTCACTCCTGAAACTCAATTAACCTTTCTGCAGACATTAACGCGGTAGATGTGAAGGAGACAATTATCAGCCCGCGTTGTGCTGTCCTGCATGTGTATCCATGCATAAGTGTGTTTCTACTGCTGACGTGGTGCATGGTATACGTCGCTAGCTGTTGCCATGGTGAAGGAAGGACAGGACGCCCAGGGGAAGAGAGGGCCTGATCAGACTTGTAAGCATTTTATGGGTGCTCAAGAGACCAACGTATGTGTGTAGTTGTTTTAATATGTGATCAAAGGAGATCAATTATTCCTCCCTCTTCTAGTCCCATTTATTGTTCTTTATCACTCACAAGGACACACAAGTAAAAACTTATGAATTAATAACATGATTCTCCCCAGAAGCAGCATGAATGAAACAGAAACAGAAAGATGGACAGAATCACTTTGCCACCTTCACTTACATGTTCCAAAGTGTTATCTGACTTTATTCAGATTCATACTTTATTCTGAATCTGAAAGTGGATGTCCGGTGTGGAAGTACCTCTTTTGATTCGCTTAGTTTTCCAGATTAGACAATAAAGTGTAGTTTAGTATTACCCCTTCTCAGATATTGAGGATTAAACGACAATTCTTCATTATAAATTTCATGCTGTGAGCAGATTCATTGTTGAGCTCTACAAAACATTTTCAGGCTTTCCTTCCCCTTTCCTGGCAGACATGTAAAAATAATCCTTTAAAATAATTAATCAGAAGCCACTTTTTCTCTTCTTCAATCTAATAGCTACAGCCAATTTAAATGTGGGGTAGAAAAGCTTTGCTTGAAGGTTGAGGTTGAGAACCATTGGTTTATAATTAAACAATGCATTGTATTTATTAAGCTTATTAGATGTCTATAGAGGATAAATGTAGAGGATTAAAAAGTACAATATTTCCAGCTGAAATGCTGCGGAGTAAAAGTATAAAAGTAGCATAAAATGTTAAAAACAAGTAAATTAAATGTACCACCAAACTGCACTTGAGTAATTGTCTTTTCCACCATGATTACCTATTCACCAAAACCTACAGTTTCTTCTTCTTAGTGAGAAAATAACTGATGCTCAATTTCTGTAAGCACAGAGAACATGCATGGCTAGTGGACATATTCCTCTTCAGCTGGACACTTACTGAGGATGATGATGGCTGAAGAAACCCTTCTGAGGACACCAGGTGAAAACTCTGGAGTCAGCATGATTTTCCCACAGCCTACTCAGAACTATACGATACTTTTTATGTAACTAAGTTACTTCTTTCAGCCAGAAACAGCATTAAAAATGTACGTAAGTAAAAATGTTTGCCCTGCATCACGAGGCTCATGATCCCACATCCAAATGAACCCCAAAATAAGGAGGGCTGCTATGTGAGCATGCTGGGGTACGACATTAAGGCTCCATATGGGATATTTTAGCCTCCACTAGGAAAGTCACAAGGATGGGATGACACACCGCAGTTAAACACTCACAGATATTCTCTCTCAATATCTTATGCACGCACGCACGCACACACACACACACACACACACACACACACAGAGATTATAAGTAGCTTGTAACTAGAGCTTGTCAGACGCTATTCAGTGAACCAGGAGTAGGCGTGAGTTTGGCTTCAAATGCATTAAAGGGTTCCAACAGAATTATTTTGCTAGTGTATAAAAACCTTAAAAAAACACAAATCCACTTATTTAAATACAAGTCTCTAATCGTGCTGCATGCTGTACAGAGTTATGTTTTATCTTAAAATCACTGAAAATGTATTTATTGCCATGAAATTAAAATGCATGTTTAAATGAGGACACAATTCAGCCAGCAACCAACCAGCCTCTGATATTGTTGTTATTGTTTGGTTTAGCATGCAGAGTGCATGCAGTACATGTTAATAACCAGCAGAGGGTAGTACAGCTTAGTTAAGTGGTTACATTTCATAGGGTTTGAATATTGCAGTGCATTGATTTACTGTTGACATATAATCAACAATTTAGATTATTGTGCTGTTTGAATTTATTGCTGCTATATTTTCTTCTCAACATGCGGTCTGTACACCATGTACATTCTGTTTGACAGAGTAGAGTTTGATGAGAAAGAATCCATTAAAGAGCATCTACGTAGTCAAAACAAACTGAAAACATACGACCATGTGGATTTTTTGCTTGTGGTTACCTGACATTCTTTTGAGAGCAAAAATAGATTCAAACTGTTCACAGATGACGGTTTGAGTCAGCGAAGTCGTAATTTGAACCAAACGGTTCCATCAGCATATTTCCAACATGATTCAGTTTATGATTCAAAAACTTAAATCTCTCATTTCTCTAATGAGACGAGCCATTCAATTAAAAAATGTCTCAGAAAAACCTCACTGCCTGCCAGGAAGTCAAATATTAATGTGGACCTCATAATAAAAATGTAGCTTTATAATGGGATGGATAAAGTGCGCATTAAAATACCAGAAAGCTTCATTTAAAACATATATCGTGTCTCCTTACCTCCACTGTCCGGTGAGCTGAGGACGTTGAGGGCGAACAGCATGGCGTTGGAGAAGGTGGTGGCCTCCTCCTTACTGGCAAAGTTCAGCCCATAAACCTGGCGGGCGTCACGCCACTGATGGAAGGTCGGGGTGGCCTGATTGTATTTCAGTCCCTTCACTATGGAGTAGTTGATCACCACCTTTAGTAGGGGAAGTAAAATTAAGCTGTTAATTAAAATGTTACGTAGATTTGATAATGTGCAACTGGCTGCTCACTCATAAAGGAACATATTTTGTTTATGAAGTATTTTACTCAATGTACTTCGACAGTTGGTGTTGAGGGGAGTGGAAGGAGGTTCTTACTAATATTCTGCCCCACATTTGATCAGCTATAATACGAGTGTCCAACTTCTCCACTCCACTCAATGATTTTCTAACCTCTCATGTATGTAACTCAAATGTCCAATGAGGATACATTCAGAGAAACATTACTTAAATACAGTTGTTTGGGGTCAATTTGTCACTAAGTATAATTTTCTATTGTGTGTTGTTCAATTTCTAAATGTGGACTTTTAAACAAAAGGCATCAGGTTTACCCTGAGATCATTATGTAGCATATTCAACAAACATACATGCTACAATCCATTGAAAAAAGGAAGAAACAAATGATATTGTAATACAACCTAAAAACAATAAGGCACGTTACTATGATCACACAAATCCTTTGTTTGTAAAATCTCATGTTATGAAATTTAATGATTTGGTATATTGTAAAATAATGCAAACAATGTTCAGAGCTGAAACAAATTCACTACCAGACTGTGTACAAAGGTTTTTTTCAATACACGAGTGTAAATATGATTTGAGAGATTCATTTCTATTGTTTGGGTTAAAGTATGGAACAATTCTAATATAATGTAAGAATGTGTAACTCTTTTTTGGTTTTCAAAAGGACTGTTTATAAAACTATTTTTGAGGGTTACAAGTCTGAATTAAATATATGTTTTATTTTCTTTTTTTATATATTTTGTTTTCTTGAGGTTGGCTTTATTGATGGGAAAGTAGGATAGGCATACATATAAGCTTAATGCTTCTGCCTATGCCTTTTCAGTTATATTGTATACTATATTATATATAGGCTGTAAACATTGTATTGTGTGTGATGACTGAATAAAAACACTAACTAACTAACTAACTAACTAACTAACTAACTACTGTTAAATTATTTTAATTGGAAAAACTGTTAAAACTGTCAATCATGAGCTAAAAGTAATGCCACATACAGTATATTTCTGACAGCTCTGATATATCCAACTTGGCACTTACTAATATGGAAGTACCTGAAAACAGCAAATATGGACGCCTTACATCAGTCAAAGAACATGTAATTAAGAACAGGAAAAACCCGCTCATCACCAGTGACTGTGATGCTGATTATATTCTGCGTGTCTCACCTGCTGGTCCTGCAGTTTGACGCCCACCACTCTGAAGGTGTTGTTGGCAGTGTTGTGGTAGATGTTGATGCGGCTGAAGCCCTGCTGCCCAGGCTTGATGGGCACCCACTTCTTACTGGCATCGTCGTAGACCATCACAGAGGCCCGCGCCTGGCAGATACTCTGTTCACTGATGGAAGAGAGAGAGGACATAAGACAAGGCCCGTTAAATATTGTAATACTGTAGAGAGACAAATAGAGATCCACTTCATGTATTTTTTCAGAGAGCGTTCTTTTGTCATTCTATCCAAAAAAATCTCTGACCAATTTCTAAGATCATTTAAGCACCTTGTCATTTGAACAAAGGTAAATCATTTTCTTAGCGCTCGACAACAACATAATTCATTTATGTTAGGCAAAAGAAAAAAAAGAAATCTAAATCTCATAGGCGTTCACACTGTAGATGTAATAATTGGTCTTGGTTCAAGACATTCAACGAATCATGAAAGAGGCTTTTATGAGAAACTAAGTTGAGCAATGAAAGCTAATAGGTCAGAAAATAACTGAGTGGGCACTGGGAAGGATTCAGTTCCCAACAGTAGAGAATATTAGATTATAGAGATGCTTCACTGCACTCTGACTGTTACTGTTGACCAGAATAGTGTAAATCTGATGGTGGTCGATGAAGGGAAACCAATGAATCAGAGTTGCTGTATAATCATTTGGTTAGCCGAGGGGTCACTGAGGAGCCCCACCTTTCTGCAGTTACAACATCAGGAGTAACAAACTGCCACTGTAGATGTCAGCGGCGTGTGTGCTGAGAAGAGAGGGTGGGTTGCCATTTTTAAAAGCTATAAAGACAACCTCAACCTTAAACCGAACTCTGGAAAATCCCCCTTTTCCTGCTCGCCTTTACTGTGGCGTGGTGTGGTGGCACCATTACAGCACATGAAGAAATGTTTAGAGGTATCACTGCAGACGGGTGTGCGCGATGTGTCGGGTAATAATACAGTGTGTTAAAAAAAACCTGTGTTTGATCAGCAAACGTATCGCCGCTGGAGACTCATTGGGTAAAAAAGCGAATGAAAAGTTGCACAAACACACACGAGGACGCATAAATAATCATGTTCACAACCACAAAGCTGAAAGGGAAAAAATAGACATGTGATGCAGCCATTGACTTATGTGGCTGAGGCAAATCACATCACAAAAATGTCCACTTCCAAGAGATACAGCTTGAGTTTATAAAATAAAGAGCCGTGTCTGTCATGTGTGACCACTGTTATGACCTTAGCACCGTATGTGCCTGAAGGTGAAAACACATAACAGCAGGTGGAGAGGAGATGAGGACCAGCAGAGGTGAGGTTCACTCGCAGAACCTGTGAATTGACTAAACGCTTCTCTAATTTCCCCTTTCAACACCTCAGGGGGAGGCTTTACGGCAGACGGACTCACATTAGCAGTCTGATGGTGTTGGGGCCAAGTAAAGCAAACTAAAGAGCATTGTTGATGTGTTCACTGACTGTCAAACTATTCCAGAGCCTCAATCTCTGCAAGAGTTCATATAAGACATGACAAAATAAAATGTAAGTTAAGTCACTGCAGCAGCAAAAGGAAATACAATCAGGTGAAAAAGGAGCCGAACTAGAGGTGGGCAGCTTCACAAAATATGTTAGGGCTTTATATAAATGTTATTATCTGCCAATTATTTTCAACCAATTAATAGGTGTAATAATGAATGCCATGAAGTAGGAAAAACACCCGGCATGACTTTCCAGAGCCCAAAGGGGAATCTTCTGATTTGTCTGACTAACACTTAAAAAACCCAACGATATTTATTTACTATCATATATCTTATGAACATAAAGCTAATGTACTAGTGTTGGTCTCCTTCATTGACAAATTGATTATATTACAAATTGTTGCAGCTTTAAAGATTTTTTACATAACCTGATGCAGTTTTCTTGTTATTTAGTACATTTTCAAAAGGAAAATGTATGGAGTGCTGAAGACATTATTACATTGAATTTTACAAAACAATAATATTTGAGTATTAGGAATGACACACTGGACATGCTGACCCTGTTAGAGCGGGTTCCCAGCAGCATAACACTGTATAAGTTATGAGGCTATGGAAAAAAGTGGGTGACAAGAACCAAAAGTATGATTAATTGTTCTATTACCTTGACTATTGAACAAAAAGCCAGAAGTGAATGAGCTTACAGCGTGTAATGTTATAACCCTAGCAATTTAGTACAATTATAAAAACCAAGAAGCAGATATATGAGGTTTTCTTTCACCAGCGATTATCAAGGGCTGGGATTTGTTTTCAAGGCCCAGAGGACTGCAGTCACATTCAAAAGCCAACATGTGCCCCCCCACTCTGAAAACCTTTCCTTTGAGATGCAAATCTGCAGGAGGTAGACAACTGACACCTGAGAGACCCCCCCCCCCCCCACCGGACCGATCTAACACATCCTGCCATCGTCTGCTCTCCGGGTCCTTTACGACCGTCTGAACGGCCTCAAATAACTCAGTGATGAGATAGTGTTGCTTATATTTGCTTCATTCAAACCCTGCATACCTGATGTTTACTCTGATGCAAAATGTGCATTTTGGATGAATTGCCATAAAATCTTCAGTATAAGGAATGAACTTTTATTTCCATTTTTTATTTAATTAAAAAATCTTTGGATGATGGCAATGTCAGAGTTTAATAACATGTTTGACACATGAAATAAAGAGGTTTATTTCTGCGCAACAACATCAGAAAGTCTGAGAATAAACTGCCAAGAGATGTCATACCGTTCCTCAGGGAGAAGCCTTTCAAGCTCACTTGACAGATGGATTTCAGCAACTACTACCAGGATTACAACCACCCGGCCTCTGTCAAATATCCATCATTCCACACTGCACAACTGCTGTCGAGTTAACCGGCAGCAATATCATATCAAAGCTATCACAACACCATTTATTCATGCCAATGATTCGAGCAGAGAGATATTTTGTAGATTGTTAAATGTTGTAAGGCAGTAAGACAAGTTTTAGTGTAGATGTTGAAGCTGATCTTGGCTGGAAAATAGTTACACAATAAATATTCTCCACCCAGGGACAAACAGGAACTCCAAAATCAAACAGGAAACACATTTGTCTTTTACACAAGCAGATGTGAACGCAAAGTTCCTCAAATACATTCATATATAGAACAGATTTTGATCTCAACAATTCAATCCGGATGAAATTTAAAATCCTTTTTTGACAGCTCTGACACAAGCTTAACCTCATGCATTTTACTCCTTATATATCAAGATAAGAAAACAAAAACTTTTCCTGTGGAAAATAATAATCAATTTCTTTACTGAGGCTGCAGGATATGGAAATCTGAAAAGTTCACTGCCTTGACATTTGAGGAGAACCTCCCATACTGAATGCATAACCATGAGGGATAACTACAGACATCATGTTTCCTACATCTCTAAATAAGTTTAACAGACTCTCTAATCACATAACTAACACTTCTCTCCACTTCAGAAACCCGGCAGACCACCAGAGGCTCTCTGGGAAAAGACAGGGAGGGGAGGAGGGAGGTGGCTGCATCGCTGCGATGGATCTTCTTACAAAAACAGGCCCTATTTCTGGAGCAGTTTGGGCCAGAGGGATGGAGTGCCTCCAGCTTGAAGCTGACGGTTTCAGTTCTCTTCAAGCAGTCAGAAATAAAGCAAGCGTCTTGGTTACTCCTCCTTTACATAGAGTGTGTTGCTCAATCAACACATCGTGGGATGTAGATCTGACTTAAGCAATTTCTCTTTAACTGAAGCGCTAAGCTACATCTTCACAGAGCAGCTCAGCTAATTTCTCCCACTTCTGAGAGTGTGCTAAATGCTTCTGTGTGTTGTTACTGAGGGCGGTGGACTCTCATAGGTCACATGATAAAGAGGAGACAAGGCACAATGGGGCACATGATAGCTGCTTAACATCACAGCTACTCCTACCGACTAAAAAAAGGAAAGTAAATTCCAGATTGAGGCCCCTCGCTTGTTACTCGCTTCGATTTTAAGATGTAAAAAAGTGAAGACTGAGTAAAGTGATTGCAGAGAAGAGAGGCAAAGAAAACTATGTGACTATGTGTTGGTGACGAAAGGATAGCAGGCGATCCGGCATAACCTTAAAAAGGTCAGCTATTGCTGAAAATCCCAATCAGTGACATTAACATAACATGATGAACCAAACTGATGTTCAGAGCAGGAATGTTCATGACATAACTAAAGGTCAAATTAAAGGACAAAAAACAGGATTTCTGATTATATGAACTACAAAGAAGTCACATTTTTTCAATGATAAACCAAAATTAAAGTTTCTTATTGGCACTTCTGAGATAATCAATGACAAGCAATGATGATACAGAAATTCATCCTTGTTCTGTAAATAATGATTTAAGCAATAGACTATTTTCACAGCAGATTTTTTGACTTGTCAAAGCAGGAAACGCACATGAAGGGATAACGTTAAGTGACCCAGTAAGTGAGAATGCACAATACCAGAGCACTGGAACTGGCTCAACTAGAGGGAGATCAGCATTGTGTCAAGTAGCAACCTCAACTAAACTAATAAAACCTTATCAATGAGCTATTTAAAAAAGAAAAAGACACAAAAATGCTTTGTAGAGCTGAGGGGAACTGCAGAGTCAGGTTGTATTTCTCAGTAGGTTCATCTCTACATGTGACTTCTTTGTTAGTATAAAAATATTGATTACAGACGCTCTAAGCAGTTGAGAGCTGGAATAAACTACAGCTGATCTTTGGCCTCTCAAATCCTCTGAGGATGGAAGCCTGCTGGTATTTCCCCTCTATAGACTACATCTTTAAAAATGCATAAGCACTTCCCCACAACCAGCTCATAAATATAAAAAGAGATATACCGTATGTTTCTCACAGCACACTGACAGGATCATAAGAGCACAAATGTTAAAAATGTTGCATCTTTGCTATTATCTGACAATATATTTGTATTGTTTCAGAAAAAAAAGCATTTATCCTGAATTTAATGTACTAGTCTGGTTCCTAAAAAGCATCATCTTAACTTGATGTAGCCCACAGATCCTGTCTGAGCATTTCATTGTTTTTGCTGGACTAAGCAGATTTCTCAGTGGAGGATGAATAGTATTCATCTCAAAAGGCAGCCCGAGAAGAAAAAAGAAGAGTTGTTTAGAGAGAGAAAGAGATGAGAAGAGGATATTGAAAAACAAGAGAGGATATGAAGGCTTCTGCCACACTGAGCGCTTCCTCATGTCAAATAAGCCTCATAGGCAATGGTGAAAAGGAGGACACATTCTCAGGCTTTTGAATTAAGCACTTCCCTGCACACATGGTTAGACATATGTGCCCCTCCCTCACCTCACCCTCCACACAAATCCTACACACACACACACACACACACACACAAAGTGTCACGGCTGTGTATTTTAAGTCCATTAACACGTCACACATGCTGAAAGGAATGATGCCTGTATACATGAGGGGTTCAGTGTGCATATTAAGGAACAGTAGTTTCATGTTTCTGTGACATTCATCGGCTTCATGATGAGATCAGTGGATGTATTTAGGCTGGGGAAGTGTTTGCTTGGCATACTGAGAGGGTGGGTCGGGGTGGTGGGGTGTATGTGGCGTTCTCTCTGGGTAGCACCCAAGGGCAGAGCTTCTGTTATCATGGCAATTGGCTTTTGTCGGCGTGGTAATTGTGTCACCCTGCTGGTTCACGGTGGAAGGCACCCGAACAGACCCGAACAAATGCTGAGCCATTCAACACGGCCTGGCACGGCCGGCTCATGACAGCATTTTAGATTTGTTGGGCTGTGATGAAAACTAAATGTTAAAAACACGACCAAAGGCTTCCAAAGCTGTAGAGAAGTGTTGAGCCACCGATAAGTGGTGCAGTAGTAAGTCCTTACATTTTTCCTTGACTAGTGCAGTTAGATTAGCTTAGCTTTTGTGTGGTCATGCAGCAGCGCCACTCAAACTAAGTCAACTATTTTTCCAAAGATGAAATAATGATCTAATAAGCATCACATTGCATTTCTGTATCTTTTTAAATAGTATTTCAGGGGCATTTTATCAATTTCTTTGACAGTAGAGAGATGAGAGGAAATGACAGAGATGGTAAACGTCATTAAACAAAGGTCCTGACTGGACTCAAACTGGGGATGTTTATGGTCTGAAACTTAAACCCGTAGGTCACCAGGATGCCTCGCCATTTCTGTACTCTTAGTTAGTTAATACTTTTTTCTATGAATAAGGATATGCCCACTTCCTGTTTGTGTCTGTAGCCACAGCAGAAGAAAAGTTCCAAAACAGTTATTGTTGGGTTTTGTATTATTTGCGTTAACTATTTTTCAAGAAGTAATGCTTTGATGAGTTTACAGTAAATAAACTCACAGTGTTGAAGGAACTGCATTTTCCTAACACAGCTGCTACTAAATACAATAGACATCCAGCTACACCAGGCCAATCTAAGAGTTTCATTTTCAAACCGCATGCAGAAACAGAAAATAAGCTTTCCTGAGTTCCTTTGGCAGCGAATCGGTGTAGGAAAAATTTAAAATCCTCCAAAAACCAAACCAAAACCAAAGCTTTTTGTTTTAAAGAATATGCCTTTAGAGGCACCATCTGCATACAAATCATGTTACATATAAGGGGAATCAGAGAGTCCTGTAATCAGCGTTATTCATCATCTTTCATGTCTCAACTCAACTAGCTTTAGAGGAAATAATTGATGGCTAAAATAATGAGAGAACTGATACATAGAAACAAAAATAAATCATAATTAATTTCTCATCTGTCACATCAGAGGTACAAACAAAGCAAATCATTTATCCTGATTATTTACTGCAACTTAGAGGTGCAGCAGTCGATCTGCACAGCTGGTGACAAGGCCACATAACCAATTAATCAATTCATTTCATGCTAATTAAGTCGCTTAAAAAAATCATAACCTCCTGTACAATTATAGCAAGCTGAGAGAGACGAAAGCATCCGGAGAGGCTTCCTGTGCAGCAGGAGTGATAATTACACAGTTTTATGCATCCCTGGTTGGTACTGGAGATAATAAAGACATGCAGTCAGCGTCAGGGAGGGTTTATAACTCTATCTGAGGTTTGGTAAACAAACAATGGCATCCTATCCATCCATATCTGAAATCTGGCTGTTTATTGGGAGGAGAGAGACTCCAAACTGTATCATAAGCATGTTCCAAATTTATCCATCCAGTTTGGGTTCATCCTGGACACAAGAGGAGATGATAACAGGCCCAATAACCTTTCAGTCTACCGTGAGATGTAAAACACAAACAGCTGTCAAGTTGTACCTCAACAAACCCTTTATAATGTCCTGCCACTCTTTTTTTCATATATGAAGAGAAATATATAATTATGCATACCCATACTGTACGTACACCCAAAATAGCAATAATGTATATTGCCTGATTAGGGCAACAGGACCAAACACAAACACACGGTTGCCTTTTTGTACTTGTAAACCTTACTGACATAACCTTAATCTTAGAACCAAATCTGTGTCTTTATTTGCATTTTTCCGTACTTTAACTTGCTATGTTAGCATAAGTGCTTTCACACTGATAAGTATGGCAAAATGCAGTGCACTGCGAGTACCCGAACAGATTGTGTACTCAAAACAGTAAAAAAGTTTGAAGTTTTGGACACTGGACACCTCTCACCCTCAATGCTTGTCATCTTGGCTACACAGCAAAAAGTGAAGGGCCAACTGTCAAGTGAGCAAACAAGCTGACAGATATTCTAATATAATAATGCTCAATTGTTGGCGGTAATGCTCTCTCTGGTTGCAATTTGCCATTAAAAAGAAAAAGCGGTAAATGTTGCAATAATAGTTTTTTGGTAAGTTAACAACAATGTGTTTGATTTGAGACAACACTACCCAGTCGAAATTGAAACAGTATGCAAGTAAATACGCAGTGTACTATATAGAAGTATAAGAATTGGGACACAGTGTGTGTCTTAACTACAAGTTAGTCTTCTGACCAGCCAACATGTCCTCACAATGCACAGATGTCCTTACAACGATGGTTTAACATCTTAATTGGTCCTCACAAAGATAGCAATACAAGCCTCTCCACACACACCCACATTGATTGATTACTGTGTATGGATTTGGTTAGTTGTCTGTTATTATTCTGTCAGTGTGAGGATTATAACCTCCTGGGCATTTTAGGGCAAAGCAAAGCCGCCGCCTGTGTATAGTATAGATGGGGGTGTGTACGTTTACAGTATGGCTGCCTGTGTGTGTGTGTTTGGGTGGGTGCTGGGGACCAGCTGACAGAGGGAAGAGGTCTTTCTGACTGCTTGGATTAGAGACAGAGCCTGGCAGGCAGATCATTACCTCACTGCAGTCTTAAATCTAAATTAACCAGGACTTAACTCTCGTACAAGACCTCTAATCTGCTCCTTGGGGAAAGTACTGTTCACAGGCACACGGAGGGAACGAAGCCTGCAGGAACTAAAAACAGCACAAGCCAACTCAATTTCTGAGAAACAGTGTGAAGCTTGTTCATTTGTAAGTGAGCAAGCTAAGTGCAGTTAGCTTGTTTGGAAGAAACGGCCAGAAACGTGAAATAGAGGCCAGATTTCTAGGATTTCAGTTTAATTGCTGCTTTGGATGTAACACTTGCTACTGAACTACAGTGTATTGAACACTGTAATTAAATCTACAGTCATAAAGGGTTATAATTTAAGTCCTTTTAGCCATGCCATTAAATTATTCAGTTATATTGTCTTTTCTTATTTTAGTTTTTTGTTGGTCATTCCACCACTTTGGTCCAGAGTGAAATATTTCATAAACTATGGGCCAGGAAATTTGGTACAAACATTGATATCCCCTTCAGGATGAATTGTCCTTAGTATCTTTTACATTTTCTCCAGTGCCATCATTTGCTTAAAATTCCCACCAGCCCCAGCTGTACTTAGCTAAATAGCAGATAATAGCAAGCTTACAAGCTAACGATGTGGTGAACCTGGTAAACAGTATACCTGCTAATCATCAGCATGTTAGCATTGTCATTGTGAGAATGTTGCCTAGTCTGTATGCTAAGCTATGCTAGCTGGCTGCTGCTACATATTTACTGCACAGACAGGAGAGTGGTAGCGATCCTCATTTAACTCTCAGTAACAAAGCAAATAAGCAAAAATAAGCAAAATCCCTACTTGCATGTTGAATAGAGCATCATTTCCCACTGCAGGTTTTCAGCTGCTAACAACTTAAAACTTGACCACACTCAAAAGACTGCAACAAAAGACCTGTTTTTCTTTCATACAGAGCTAAATTCTACATGATATTTCTACTGTAAGTATGGCTATGTATGAGATTTTCTATGTCAGATATTAAAACTGAACAATGGAGTAATGTGCTTTTCATAGTAATCATCCTTAAGACCACAATAGTGAGGATTCAGAGACTTTAAAAGGAAGCTTTAAGGACATAGGGATATCTCCATCTCCTCCACTAATGCATCATAGTTACATTAACAACAGGACTATTATATACTGGTATATCAGTTTAGTTTCTCATAATCTATGCAACGTCATCCAAACTGCAAAATCCTTGACCCATTATGTCCAGATTGTGATAACTGTACTAAGCCATAGTGTGTTTATCTAACCCCTGACCCAATGATACCAAAAGTAATGTGTAATACTGCAGAAAGAGCTACAATTAAGCCCCAGATGGGGGAGAGACAAAGAGAGAGAGGGAGACAAAGAGAGTGAGAGAGAGAGAGACAAAGGGAGAGAGTGAGAGAGACAGAGAGACAGAAAGAGAGAGAGAGCAGAGTAATGGCGTTAATGCAAACTGAATTAATGTGCTTATGTTCTTAGCTAAATGTCCCAGTTGTGTGCAAAAAGCTCAATCTCTTGCCATGATGTATCAGTTTGCAGTGCTGCTATGTTTAATTCACACAGAACACTGGCATAAAATGCGTGACCTATATTCTGCATTTTCTTGACTGTGGGATTGACATGTGGTACAAAATGTATGAAAATACATGTTAGTGATTACAGGTTCACAAAATAACACATGAAAGAATGGTCAGCCACATTGTGGATGTTAACTCATTAACTGAATATTTAGTTACTGTAATACTATATGTAGAGTGCATCTAATAATAGTGTCATTCTGTTTATCCATATTGTTTTTCTATCATTGCCACTGTGGATTAGGGGATAAAGATAAAAACCTGTATCACTCCATGTGCAGTTTTTTTAAAATTCTAAAATATCAATTGAAAAGAGGTTTATCGATAAAATAACAGGACAGGAATGTGTATTGTTTTTATCTAATCCAGTAAACGAAATATCTGAAAAATCAAGAAACTAATCAGCAATCATCTCAAGGTATATATTGTTGTATCTTCCTATTTCGTGCTAATTCTGGTCGTTTTCCTAATCCACAGTGAAAGTTATGGATATATTGCTCAGACCTTATAGGACTGTTAAGAAATATATATATATATATATATATATATATACATAGGGCTGATAATGGGAAATTCATATCATTATGTATCATTCGGATTATGAGACTATATAAAATAAATTATCGACTGATAATACAGAGCAAAATTACTTTCATTGATTTGGCTCTACATTCCAATACAGTGGGTGGCACCTTTAAAATTGGTTCGTGATCTGCCAATAAACACAGACAAGAAAAGGAAAAAGAACAATCGTAGCACAGCAACTAGAAAGCCAAAAATGTCATCGCCAGAGTGTTTTTTAGTCTCGGAGGAAGACAACACGTTTGCAATGTTTTTTTGTTTTACTAGAAAATGATAAATAAACAGTCAAACTGTTTTTTGTTTTTGTTGTACTAACAATAGTGATATCAGTTAGATTTGGTTATAGGTTCAGCGCTATGGAATTTAAATCGTCCATCTTTGCTCAATACATCTTAGCCTTTCTTACCCTCAGATGTGCAGAAACTACAGGTTATGAACTTTTTATTTTTAAATACAAAAATGTTATTTTTCATCGGTGTAAGGCAGGTTCTGGTGTCCCACAACTTCAGGTCAGCTTTAAGCAGCAGCTTAAACATTCTGTACACATAAATCCTCATTGTCCTTTATTTTTAAACCCCCATCCTCTCCCTCATGATAACAAGACAGCCAACAGAGCTGTTTGATCCTATACCTCTCATTTGGGACAGTGGCAGCGACCAAACCTCTCTCCTCTCTCTCTCCATCTCTTCCTCACTTCATCCATCCTGCCAGCAGAAAACAGAGATAAAGAGAGAAGGGCACTGGCCCGAAAGACTGACATTTTAGCCAGAAGCCATGCTGTCTTCAATACTTGTGTGAATTAAACATGTATGGAGCGCTTAGAGCACTGCTATTCAGAGATGCTCTATGTGAGGCTGCCGAGTGTTTAGAATAAAGAAGCTGCTCAGTGTTCACACAGCCGGCTGCTTCTCTCTGGCAGCATCTCTGGCTCTGACTGAAAGGATGCGATCGGGCGGGAGGAAGGAAAATAAGGAGGATCATCAAAACTGATCAAAGTCACAACTTCTGACACTTAACTCACTAACAAAGAGCTGTTTTTTTTTGGCAGTTTTGTGCCAAATAAAATGAATCCTTCCACAATAACTAATCCAAAATAACCTAAATTCCCCTAAACAACAGTTCATTGCGGCCAGATTAAGATTAAAGATTAGTATTTTGGCTCTGATTAATCAACAGGGAAAGATTTGCCCGTCTGTGTTGCTGGAATATCCCAACACTTTCTTTGCACACAATGATCGAACCTTGTTAACCAAAATAACAGACAAGTGTTTGTACTCAGAATCACAACTCTCTCCATTTCATTCCCCATAAAATGTTTCCATCTCTTTTTTCTTTTTGTTTACTTGCTGCCTTTGACATTTAACTTCCATCACTCATCCCTGACATATACTGGAAGGAGAAATGACCACACATGCACACAAGTGTCGGTACAAACCTGGCGGCGATGTGGCTGTAAAACAACCCTGAGTCACTGACACTCTGAGGGAGGCAGTAACGGAGCACTTGGAGTCGATGTATGTCCATTTTGGTAAACAGGAATAAACAACAGCAGCGGTTTGTCTATGACAAGAACTCCCTCTTCTGATGATCCATCACCTCAAAAAACAGAACTCATTAAAAGCAATTTAATCGTCCTGCTTGGAGACTGACGCTTAAATAACAAAAAAAGCGATGGATGCACAAATAAAACATCCACTTAAAAAATGTAGATCAAAAACGTCCCTCAGATCTGAATTCTTGTACTGCTGCATTCACTATGATGATCAATCCAACAACAAAGAGATGACTGAGGGACAGACTGGCAGAGATGAAGTCACTGACCAGCCTGTTGTCTGACAGATGAGCGTGTGTGTGTGTGTGTGTGTGTGTGTGTGTGTGTGTGTGTGTGTGTGTGTGTGTGTGTGTGTGTGTGTGTGTGTGTGTGAGATTGAACCTCTGTGCTATTGTCATGCTGTTAACCCAAGGGAGATTACCTCATATCCGTCCCAACCGGCTTTTACCCCCCTCCACACACACTTATGTTTAGTGAGTGTGTGTATGTGTGTGTGTGTGTGTGTGTGTGTGTGTGTGTGTGTGTGTGTGTGTGTGTTGGGGTACTGTCTCCCCCCCACCTTCCTCCTCTCGCATGGAGCCTGCTGTCGCCATAGCAGACTAGTATTAAGCCTTAATGAACAACCAGCGGTCCATACTGTGACCAGCTCTTATTGATTGGGATGCCCTTTACCTCAGAGGACACATGTAGCGCGGGAATTATTTACACACACTAACTAGAAGAGGTGCGCGTGCTAAATATCCGTTAACATCCACTGAGTAATATATTAACTCCAAAACTCAATTAGAATTTGACACACGAGAGAGAGATTTTGGAAGTCATCAGATTTATCGTTGGCAGGAGGGACTTTTTTCCAGACTGTAGATCAGATCAATTTAAAATAGAAGTGGACGCTGCAGTTTGTTTTTAGTGCTGTGGCTCTGCAGTCAGTCAGGGAAATATCTATTGGATGGATGCAATTATGCCGTGACATATATCTCTGTATTGATGTACCCAGACTTTTCCTCTAGCGCCACCATGAGGTTAAAATTTGTTAAGAAGTGAAAGGTGTTTACAACTATTGGATGAATAGCTATTACGTTTGGTAATACCCTTGACTTCGTCTAGCACCACCACATCAGGTCAACATCAGCATGTTAGCATTGTCATTGTGAGCATGTTAGCATGCCGATGCTATCGCTAAGCTCAAAGCACCGCTGCTTCATAGCACAGCCTAACAGAGCAGCTGGTGTGGCTGCAGATGTTTAGTCTTGTTTTTCTGTAAACTTTCTTATTGTTATTGTTATTAGCTTAACAATAAGTGTCAGTTGGGCTGTTATCAAAACAACACATGGAGCACTGGAATCAGAGTTGTCTCTAAACTAGTAGTGACTAGTAGTGACTAAGTCTTCCTCGGGCAATGATCAAAACATGATCAATGAATATGATCAAAATATGCAATAAATACATTAATACTCTCTCTCTCTCACACACACACACACACACACACACACACACACACACACACACACACACACACACACACACACACACACACACACACACACACACACACACACACACACACACACACACACACACACACACACACACACACACACACACACACACACACTTAGAGAGCCCCAGGACCGACAGTACTCCAGTGTGAGGATGACAAAACATTACTCTTTGAACTTTGACCTCTCTGGTTCACTGGCCTCCACTCTAACAGCTGCCCATATATGCCACGGTGACAGCAAACAACATAAACCGCCATGGGGCGTGACAGGATGCCACTTGTGATTGGTTAAATGACGATCACAGGCAACAGTGATTGGTCGAACAGGAGAGTCCGTCAATAGGGATTTTGGTTTTTTTGGGGCTCACAGTAACGCCTGTGCAAAGCAGCATTACTGTTGGCTCTCCTGTGGCTCTGAGTTCCCAGCTGGACGGCAGGACATTTCTGTGGCAGGCCGGACAAATGTTAACAAGATGGGTATGTGACAGAAACTCACTAACATTTAAAAAAGTGATAACAGGCAATGCTTAACTACTGCGGGGCAAATGATCACACTGATCATCAAACATGTGAATATGTGGATGTTTCTCCATGACCATTATAGCTTTGTGGTTGTTCTTAAAACTCATTCAGATATCAAGCAGTTTTTCCCCATTTTAAAAGGTAGAATTTGGTCAAGAGTAGAAATATAATGAATATGTACGTGGGTCTGAACAACAAAATTAAATACAAAGCCAAAAGAAATGCAAATTCAAAAGATATCAACTTTGTCCAGATTGTTTATAAGGACATAACTTTAACTCTCTGAGACCTTTTTTGTTTTCACAGACAGTTCCTGGGAAACACTCCACACATTTAGAAATGCACCCCAGTTTGTCTCAGTGATCAAATTCAAGTCTT
Source organism: Anoplopoma fimbria (assembly GCF_027596085.1). Lineage (NCBI taxonomy): Eukaryota > Metazoa > Chordata > Actinopteri > Perciformes > Anoplopomatidae > Anoplopoma > Anoplopoma fimbria. The sequence continues at coordinate 21,514,070 of NC_072463.1, forward strand.
TACATAAAATTTTCCCCGCAAAGAAACTATTCAGAAAAACAAAAAAGGCCTCATTGTAACACAGATGTGTTTTAGGACAAAGAGTAGATGTACCCCAAAGTGTATTTCCTTGTGTTAGGGAATAAACTCATCATCTCATACAGCCTATATATATTCCTAATATTGCCTTTCAATTGTGTTTCGTCTTCACTGTTAAAAGGGAGCTGACTGGGTTTGTTCATATATTAATATCTGTCAAACAGAAAAGCTCATTCCTAGTGTGATTACATCACCTCAAATCCTCATTATTGATTATGTTGTAGATGCATATTGCATGACTATAAACTGACTGTGAAAGAGTGAAAAAAAACTGCACACTTCCATCAGGTCAAATTGTTAGGCTCTAAGAACAGAAGTGTTGTGAAGAAAGGTTTTTTCAAAAAATAGAGCAGTGGAAAAAAAAAATCTCAGTCATGTGGATATAATTGCTCAGCAAGAAGATGCATTTATTGTCCATAACCGTGACCCAGAACAGTCAATGCATCTCGTCCCTTTTGATCAGGTCCCTCGTCTTTGACAAATGGTTGATGAGGAATCATTGTCTTAAGATCATTTTGCGGTATCATATCCACCGTCAGCAACAGTAAAGCCTCCCAGAGGGAAACCAGCGTGTTGACCCCTTTAACGACATCACTTATTCATTACATATCTCTGCTGATGCCAATTGTCCCTCAGGCTAATTGTCGTGAACATACAGTACAATATGGATAGCAACCCCCACTTCTTCGCACACCCCTCCCCCACTTCTGCTTCTCACTCCACCTTCCTCAGCGCTCTCTGGTCCCGTCACTAATCCTGATCCTTAAAGGGAAACACAGCTTCACAGGATACACAGACAGATACACCAGTGGTACGAAATGACAGAAGGAATGTAAGACTTTCCATATTTGATACATTCTGTGATTACCCTGTCAGTGTAGAATCTCCTGCAGATTTACTGATGTGTTTCGCTTGATCTGTCACTGAAATGCCTGGTGGATAAGATGGACCTGAACAGCAACAACTGACAGCTCAATATGGGAAGAAATCATGATGATGGGCTGGTTTGGATGAAGAGTTGGGCACCGTTTGTTTTCAGAAACCTGCTGGTGACAACTTTAAGGTCATATTTTGTAATAAAAACGTTGGAAATGATGCTGTATTATATTATCTAAGCTTCTTTTTTCTTACGTGTCAGTACGAGCAGTGCCTCATGAATGATGAACATACTGTGAGAGAGCGGCTTTCCCTTTGATCTACTGTACTTTACAGTAGATTACTAGAGTGCAAGCGGTCAGGCATAAACCTCTGATGTTATCTTATCTGTCCCACTCGGCTCCACATCTATATTTGAGCTCCAACAAATCACCACATCCCCCTGTAATCTGCCAAGGCCATATTATACAGGGACCCCTCTCTCCTCGAATCATCTGGCTTTTGATAGTCCCACTCAAGCAGCCATTCAGAGATTAGCGCTCTCTATCCCGTTCTTCCTGTATTTCTTTCTCACACATGCAACGAGTCAGATGGGATCCGTCCTGTGGACCGCAGAGAGCAGCTGAGCGGACGCACTGACAGACAGACAGAAACTCGTTCCTTCTTCCCAGGAAAGGACTGAACCAATGAAAGATTGCTAAAGGGTAACCAATCAGGCGTCTCTGCAAACAGCTGGCTCCAGAGAAAACACAGACAGAGGGGTGGAAAGTAGGAGACAGACGAGTGGAGATTTTCCTCTCCCATTTTCCATGCTTTCTCTCCAACTTAAGCTAGTTGAATTGTTATATAAAGCAGCGTGTAGAGCTGGAACGATGTCAAGAATGGTATAGAAAGGACGACAGGTTTTCTTTCAAACAATCCTACAAATACTGTTTGAAGAAGAAAACTGATTGTGTGGTGTGAAAGATGATCCAGGCTTTAAACAGAAGCACTAAAAAGAGAAGAAGCAACCTCATTACAACACCACCCAAAGCCATTTTTTCCCTCTGATCACACTACCCTAAATTCCCAAAAGAACTAAAAAGGAGACAGAGAAAGAGGTGATGATGAGAAGTTGCGTCGGCTTACCCGAAATCATCCAGGGAATACATGTCGCCGAAGAAGACAGCCCAGTCTTCAGGCAAAAGGATGAAAGAAGGTATAAACGGGGGATTATGGAGGAGGGGGGGGAAGTGTCAGCCTGAGAGGAGGGAAGCGGTTCACATGCTGTCCGACGCTGAAGCAAACTCAACCTTTCCCCTTCTTCACATCCTCTGAAAACGCTCCATAAAAATCCAGCACGCCAACCGAGCAGACATGAGACTGAGACACAGAGAGAGTGGGAGGGAAGGAGTGAGAGAGAGAGAGAGAGAGAGAGAGATAGAGATGAGGAGTGTTGCAACAGAGTAAGGGAACGTAAGAGAGAGAGAGAGAGAGAGAGAGACGAACATGTGACCAGAGCGGACCAGTCACCTCTCTTCGCTCCGAGGATTGTGGAGTGCTGTCTTTCAACCTCAAAGGAATCTTTTCCACTGGATGGAAATTACATGTTAGCCTATATAGGAAACAGGAGTGCTTTCACAACCCGCCCTTATATAGCATTTAAAATGCAGCTTTAAATAGAATCTAAAGTGACAGAATCTTTAAAGGTGCATGTGAGCTATAACCGCTAATCCCCAATTAACTAAAGAGTGGGGAGACACACACAGCAACACACGACTTCATTCATTCAGTATCTGTCATAAAAGGATGCAACACTGCAGGAGTAGATGTAATGATCAGTTTTTATATTCAAGCAACAAAGGATTTCATTCATCTAGTGTAACATTTGCGGTTTCCTTGTGGCTTTATCAGAATTTATCCTTAACCCCGGTGGTCCATCTGGCTGCAGCAAACTTAGATTAAGCTTCTTTGCCACAGCGAGCCGAGGTGTGGGGAAACAAACAAAGAGCAATGTAGTACACTCAAAGATTAGGGGGCTTAATGGGGTTTAGAAAATAGTAAGAAACATGCAGCAGACCCTCGAAGGTCGGCGAAATACAACAAAATCTTATTTTTCCAAAACAGAGCTTGTAAGAAGAAGGCTACAGGAACATGCATCAGAAATGTGTGGATGGCTATGCTGCAGAAGCTCATGTTTGTCTTTGTACGGCCAAGACTACATTGTAAATTGCACAAATGTGTACTGGGGAAGTATAACAAGGGAGCTGAATCACAGAACATACAATACTATGTTAAAATGGGGATAAACTGCAGCTAAACCTTGCTTAGCTGTAAATGCTTTTCACAGTGTGGTGGGGTCATCTGAAACAGCCTGTTCCACCTCCATCAAGCCAAAGAGCACACGATGCAGATGCACATCATCATACAACACAAAGCTCTGTATAATGTATGGGATATGGTATAAGAGGACCATTAAAGTATGATGCATGAGTTTAATGGTTCTTGGTGTAAACATGATAAGTGCAGCGCTGACCATAAAAAGAGAGAGAGAGAGAGAGAGAGAGAGAGAGAGAGAGAGAGAGATCTGTATTTACTCCTATGAGGAGGTAACATTAAGTAATTCACATGTGAAATACTGGATTCGATAAATAAACATATAATACTGCCTTTTTTTCCGCTTTCCTGCCCTGAATCTTCTTGCATCCTCTCAAATTCGTTCTGTAACCCCTTGGGAACCACTGATCTAGAAAATATGCAAATATAAATTCTGTATTCTCTCTGAACAAACTCAGTCACATGACACATGGCACAATGTCATATACTACACTGATCAGTTGCTTACATTTTTATGTTGTTTAGTGGCATTTAGCGGTGTGGTTGCAGATTGCAACTAACTGCATACCCCTCTGCCATCTCCAAGACATCCTTACCATAATAACACTGCTTCAGGAGCAACAGCAGTCAGACAGGTTGCAGTACAACGGTTTTGCACTCTGCTTCTGACCTTACTGCAGTTTCCAGAGCGTGTCGGAAAACTACGGTGGCCTTCAGGTAACTGAAACACACAAAAGGCTCGCTCCTGTGACAGTGTTTGGTTTGTCTGATCCGGGATACTGTAGAAACATGGCTGTTCAACACGGATGACTCCGTGAAAAATGAACCCTATGTAGATTTAAACGGCTCATTCTAAGCTAACGAAAACAAAACGATTCTTAGTTTCAGGTGATTATACACAATTGTTTACAGTGTTTGATAAGAAAGTGTCTGATTTAAGGTTAAAGGTGCCCCAGAATCAGTTTATATCTACATACACTTTCTGTTCACAAAGCTGGTCACCATGTTTCTACAGTAGCCCAGAAGGGACAAATCGAACACTGGCTCTAGATATGGACAGTGTTCAGCCATCGTTGTTGGCACACAGGAGAAGTTTTTAGTTTCACCGCTAGTTGCTGCCAAGTCCTTCACACTAGACCTTTAAGTTTTGCCAGTTTTAGACTATTTAATTCAGTCAAAGCTTTGTTTATACTTTTGATTATTTTGTTAAGAAGCTAGAGTTGTACAGATTCTTACAGAAAGCCATGTTTTGTTCTGAAATTCAGGTTCATCAGATAGATTTTTGATCAGTCCTTAGACCAATGTGCCAAGTGTGACCAATTCTGATGTTTTTACTTAAGAAGTCTTTTTCATTTCCCATTGTCCCTGAAAGGCTATTTCAATGAAACCCTGTAGAAGAATGTGAGTGTTGTGGCAGTGCGTGGTGACACTGGCTCACGTGGAGCTGCTCTCTGATCAGCTTCGCAGGGCAGCAGCAGCAGCAGCAGCCTGCAGTAGGATGCATAACTCAGCGTTTTCCCTTCCAGTCGCTGCACTCGCTCATTCTACATTTCCTGGGATGAATCACCACAACAAGCAGCTTCAGAAATCATCCTGCATTAAAATAATAGTACAGGACAAACGCCTCGTTTTTTGCCCTCTTCCACCTTTTCTCTCACGACCCACTGTGCCTCTCACACACGCACACACACACACACACACACACACACACACACACACACACACACACACACACACACACACACACACACACGCATCCAACCAACCAAATGACAGCAGTCAGTCTGACAAGGAGAACAGTGAGGAAGCATCGCATAATAAAACCACTACTGTTACTGGACTAAAAATAACTAAGCTACACTCACATATTTGCGTGTGCGTGCACACAACACTCACACACACACGCATGGACATACCACATACATAACCCCTTACATAAATGCAGCAATGGAAGCAGTGACGCTGAACAAATTATCTCATTGAATTTGATCTCCTTCTTTTATCCTCTGCAAAAAGAGGAGCCAGGTCACCTTGTTGTTGCTCTGTAGAGATATAAGACTTCCCTTTTGGGCTTGAATCAAAGAGCAGATCTGCCTCTGGCAACAACAAACACACAGGATGGGACTCAAGCACCGCTGCTTCAGAGAAAGGAGGAAACAGCATGTTCATCCAACTGGACTGGAAGGTATGAATCTTACATGTTTACAGTCTGAGAGCAAAACACTTCAGCTACTGGCTTTGAGTTGTTATGGTAAGGGCTTCATTATTTGGATCAGGAATACTTCACACTAGATATCCAGATGTGAGAGCAGCCATGGCTTTCTCCTTTTTACCGTTATTCCCTCTCTCTTTCCCCTTTTCTTCTCTGAAGCGAGTAGCAGCACATCTACACACCCAGACAGCCACACACACACACACACACACACACACACACACACACACACACACACACATGCAGACAAACACCGGTAGCTACATTAAAAGAGGAAAGAGAGTGCACGGTGTCTGAGGGGAGCTGTCAGAATAAATCTGAAGCCGTAAAACAGAATGGTGCAGGCTGTAGCTACGGAGACACTGAGGAGTCAAACTAAAGGCAGCAGGGGGGAAATATAAAAAGACTGTTTCATAAATAGAATAAAATAGAAAGACTCTGCTGCCGGTGAAGGTTTTGCCCTCAGTGCATTCTGCATACCAACATAAGCAGGGAAAGGCTCAAAATACCTTCCACAGGCTTGGATGTACAATGAGGATTTACACAGCAGATGCATTTTCCATAGGCTGGGTATGTGCATGTGTGGATCCATCATAGAGGAGGCTTATGTAGGGGTCTGTGAGGAAGGGGGGTGGGGAGGGGGGGGGGGTCTGATAACCTGCCTGGCAACCACCAGAATAAACACCCTCCTCCTCCACCAGCGATGGATATATGCACCCTCACTTCTATTTCCAACCTCCTGCAGCCATGCACACCGGCTGGTACATCAGTCATATTCAAGGTTTTTATGTCGACCAGGTGCACCGTAAAAAAAACCCACGATCCTGGCTCAAATCCTGCACCCACTGGGCGGGTCCGGTGGTGAATAAAGAGGGATGAACAGAAGGGGAAACAGCACACTTGATATACATTAACAGCCCTGTGGTAAAAGGCCCGGTGGGTGGGCCCCTGGATGCTCACAGTACCGTTTCTACAGGGAGAGAATAAGACCATTATAATATCTAAGATGCTGCAGTTCTTCATCACATTATTGGACGATGAATGTTCTTGCAGGATAAATGTAGACATGCATCAGTAGGCTGGAGGCTGGAGGCTGGAGGCTGAGTGTCGGTGCGCATCTGTCATGACGCGTCAAACAGAGAGCATGGTGCCGGCCGCCGCTTACCTCATTATTCAGCCGGGGATGATGATGATGATGATGATGGCACTGACGAGGCAGACGAATACAACCAACAGTCCGCTTATCTTATTTTTCCTGTTAAAAAAAAAAAAAAAAAAAAAAAAAAAAAAAAAAAAACACACAGTCTGGGAGGCTTGGAACAGCCCACCTGCCTCAGTCTGTAGCGAGAACACAGGCTGAGGATGAGTCGTGTTGCAGGGACACAGGCTGAGGATGAGTCGTGTTGCAGGAACACAGGCTGAGGATGAGGCGTGTTGCAGGAACACAGGCTGAGGATGAGGCGTGTTGCAGGGACACAGGCTGAGGATGAGTCGTGTTGCAGGAACACAGGCTGAGGATGAGTCGTGTTGCAGGGACGCTAAGCGAGGACACCAGCGTTTTCTCCCATCCGCTTTGTGCTCCGTTGTCTCTGCTCTCCACGCACCACGCCGCCGCTGCTGCTGTGTATCCGTAGGTCCATGTTCAGCCTCGGCTCGGTAGAAGACGCTGAACGGTGGTCGTCGGCCGCCGCCTCCCTCATGCCATATCTTCTTCCCATTCGGAGTGTTTTGCTGAGGTGGAGAGATTTTTTTTGGGGGGGGTAAAATGCTAATGCTGCGTGTGGAGGGACAGAGGGGAGGGGAGGGGAGGGGCGGCGCAGACCGGCTCAATGCTGCCCCCCTGCGGCCAAGACGCACATGTGCAGCCCTCCTCCTCCACCCCGAGGTCACCAGTGTTCCTGTATGTTGTCATGGTGGTCAGAGCAAGCTGAAGTACTCTGCTGTAGGAAGATGCCCAAATAATTCTTTTTTTTACTATATGTTCTTTTTTATATAATGAAATATAAACCTTGCAAGAGTATAAAATAAATTTGTATTTACACATAACATCTCTTAGATTTTGATCAATCATCTTAAAATAAAAACCTTGTTAAATAAGGAAACCAGAAAAATGTCAAAATGGTGAAGTGGACACATATAAGACACAGTCATGCGAGTTTCATGTAGCATTTACTTTCAGACCAATGTCCAAAGTTTAATGGTATACTGCAGCTCCAGGTGTTTAGTGGTGAAAACAAATCATGTTAGAGGGCTCACTTTAAATCACTGCTGTTAGATGTGAGTAGTTTTCCTGATAATGAAACTCCAACAGTGAGTCAACCATCAGGCTTTCAAAACAACACCAAGATGCTTCACATCTGTGGCAGTTATGGTCATACTAAAATCTGTTGAACCCTCTGTCAAAATATTCATTTTTTTTTTTTTCATGCATGTGTGTGTGTAATATTGGCTTAGTGTTGACAGTAAGATAAGGAGTGTGATGTACAGTAGGTGTACGGACAGAACGCAGCTTGGAACATTGAAAACAGACATCATTGGTTCATGAAAAGCTCTGGTAAATACTAAATGGTAATTAGCTTGTTCTATTGTGTAGTTTAAAAAGGCCTACTGTATGTTTCTAGAAGAAGAAAACACTCAAGAAGGTTCAGCTCAGTTAAATAACTTGCCAGTGATGGTGCTCTTCTGAGGAGCACATCAGACGTAAACAGTTACAGTGTAATGGTCTCATCCTTCTCCTTTCTAAGCTGATCCCGGTGCAGTAAAATGCAGAGGGATGCAGATTAAAAAGGCTTCACATCATTAAAAAAACAAAAAAACTTGCTTTTCATTTTCCTTGCACCTCGAGGCAAGGGCAGGACACAAAAACCCATTTTAAAAATCGGTAACACTTTAAAACACTGTATATTCACCCACATTTTGCTCATTATCTGTTTCAAGCCTCTCAGTAAATTAACACATATGGGACTAAACAGGGATTTATTTCAGGGAAAAACTTGAAAAATTTTGGAGTGAAGGATTTGACTCTTGATCAATAAATAACAGGAAAGGTGCCTTTTTTAAGACCTGGAAGCACAAAAAAGTAGAACGTGTTTTTTTATAATGTATTGTAAAAAAAAAAGTTTAAATCCAAACTCTTTAATGGCCATTGCCCTTAAAGAACAATAGGACAATAGTTTCAAATGGTGGGTAACATCACATCTGGCTGAACCTTGCTGTAACTAGGTATCATGAAGACTGTAAAGGTGGTTTTCATACTGAATTAGTCAATGCAAATAAATCAATAATGGTTGGACAACAGTTGAATCTGATATTAACCGTAGTCGATACCTCTCTGTATGTTTAAGTGAGCTGTGTTTAGGGATCCTTCTGATATGTTAATGTTAATAAAAGAGTTCTGCTTTACTAGTGCTTTCCTGAGTTGTTAAATACAAAACAAACTAAAGTTCAACAATTAGAAAATCACTATGTTCTTTCTTTCCGTACACAGTTTTTGTTCCAATACTCCTGGATCTCCAGCGGTGATGAACCTCTTCAATCCATCATCTGTGGAACAGATGAACAGTGAAACTATTCAGATGCAGTCAGAAAGTCAGAGCCTTTGGTTCTGTTTAGTTGGATTTGATCCGTTTGATTGGTTTTGTCTCATGTCATCGGTGACTTTGCTACAGTATGTGAGATACATTTTTTTTCTTACATGTAGTGGGATTAAAGAAAAGGTGAAATATTCAAGATTTTTGTATTTCAAGCAACGGCACGAAAAACTTCCAACAGTTCGTCCCATTTGGGATCTGAGAGCAGATCAGGAAGAAAACCTCTAGTTCCTCTTCTGTCAATTCACTTCAGTTCAGCAGATCCACCTTTTTTTAGCTTCTGAGTTAATTTAAGTTTGGTTTGGTTCAGTTTAGTGCAGTTCAGTTCAGTTTGCTTCAGCTGGGTTTCAGGCCCCAGCAGCAGTAACAAAACAACAGTATGTGTCTCTGCCGGGTCCCTCAAACTATCCTCCACTGCATCACGCTCATGTCCTTCCCTCCAGTTGACACCAGGTAGCCGTCGTCATGCAGGAAGGCCACGTTGGTCACGTGACTGCTGTGGCCACGGTAAACATGGCTGGGAGCCTGAAAGGGAAAACAAATAACACATTTTGTCTTTCCATAAACTGAGAATAAAAGTTTTACAAGGGCTTAATCTCTTAATTTACATTACTGAAATCTTTTAAAAATGTATTTTTAGGGCTCTTTGACTTTATTAGATAGACAAGGGAGAGAAGAGACAACATGCAGCAAAGGACCATGGGTCACATTCAAACTCAGCCTTGGTACATGATACACCCGCTCCACCTGGAGAGCCACCATGGTCCCCCAGTGCACTGTATCTTACCCTGAACTGTGAACAGGGGTATGAGAACAGGTGGACCTTCCCGAAGTCGTCTCCGGTAACCAGGAGGCTTTTATCACTGGACCTGCAGGTGGCGTTGATGTCGGTGCCATCTGAACCGTCGGGCCACAAGCCTGAGGAGCAGAGAGGTCTGTTGAATGGACCGTAAATCATAAACTCTCACCAGAAGAGGGAACGGGAAGGAGCCTTCACTTACCAAAGACATGGAAGCCCAAAGTGCAGGTGTGGGTGGCCCACTCGATATCTCTGGTGGTCTCCACACTGACCACCTGTTTACACACTGATGGGATCCCTGGGAAAACACACAAACCAAATACGCCACATGTTTTAGCATAAATAACTATCATCAGTGCTGTTGCTAACAAAAATTGAAAAAGAGAACAACTTTAGATTTGAAACCAATTTGAAAGGGTCTCACATCAACTTCTTCCCTCTCCTCTGCTGTGCTGCCTGTGTGTGTGGCGCCACTGGGTAAGTTTGACCCAGTGGCGCCACACACACAGACACACACATCAGACAGGCCACAGCAGGTTGAAGGCTTTGCTTCGACTCACCTGCTCATTGCCGTGGAGAGGAGGAGCCAACTTTGAATACTGTGTGTTTACAAACAGCAAACCAATAATGCTACAGAGTATACCGTCAAAACAGCAAAGACGACAGTGATCCTACTTACAATACAGGATCTCGTAGTCCCCTGAGTTTGACACCAGGTACTGGGAGTCCACTGACCAGTCCAGATGGGTGATGAAACTAGAGTGACCCTGAGATTTGATACAAAAAGACCAAGTTAGATAATTTACCTTCACAGGCACTTCACTGTGTTCCTGAAGTAGAGGCAATATGGTGCCTTAAGCACAAAAAAATGATCCTAAAAACATAGATTTGATTTGATAACCCTCAGACATAATGTTTATGTAGCTGATGCACTGTATGACTCAGCTCATTATCATTTGTCATTTTACAGCTTCTGCATCAACACAGTGAGGACAGAGTGTACAGAGTGGAGGCCCAAATAAAGAGCTGGGGACAGAACTAAATATAAAGATGATGCTGGTAGGAACTAAAAATAAAGGAGTTACGGATGATGGGGGATTATAAATAAAGGTGCTCACCGAGCACTTTCCCACTCGACTGTACTTCCTCCCGTTTTCCGCCACGGCGTAGATATAGATGTAGTTGTCGTGGGAACCGATGGCCAGGAAGTTACCATCTAAATAAAATAAACAGGATTGTTGTGCTGTAAATTTCCAAATTACAAAAAGCAAAAAAGTGAAAACAACACTTTGCATGCACAGGGCGGTTATCATCATACCTGGGCCGTAGCACATAACAGACAGCTGTTCATTCCCGTCTGTGTGCACTGTGACAAGATCCTTAGAGTCAGAGTCCAGAACCAGCCACCTGCAGGACCAACAATGTGCTTTTTAAGATCTGCTCTAGAGGATTGTGCAAAATAACTTTTTTAGCTAAAGCAGCACTGTGTTTTGGTGATGGGATGGTCCCTACCTGCCAGTCTGGGTTCCTATGGCAACCACGGCTCCAGATGGGTGGAAGCCTGCTGATTGGGCAGTATCCTGTCAGAAAACAGGAAGAGTTAATTGAATCCCCTCTACTCTGACGAAAACAACAAACACAGAACAAACAGTTGAACTGTAAGAGACCAAAATACCAAATTAGACCAATACATCTTAAAAAACACAGACAAACAACATACTATGAATCTAAACAGCAGGCCTAACAACCTAAATACATGACAAAAAAATGAAATGATAAAATATTAAAAATCAAAAAACTGAATTTAAAAAAGAAATCCGACTTCATATATATAGAAATTAATTTCATTATTATATAGAACAGATTGACAGCCTCTCTGGGTAACTATGAAAAGCAACCTTAAATTCTTTACTTAATGTTCTTTTAATCAAATACAAACTTGTTACCAGCCTTCCGGTTGAATACACATTTCCCACGAAGGCCAATATTTCTATCTGCAATATAGTTTGCACATACATTATTCTGCCCAGTGAAGCTCAGAGTTTGAGACTAAAAGGCAGATATTAAAGGTAATAAAAGGTTGTTTTAAAGTACATTTATACATTTTAGTTGCTAAATATGCAGTTCTTGTTGGTTCTTGTTGGGACATCAGAAGTGATAAAAAATAATGGCCGACTCATTATGTTGTGTGCTGTGTAATTCCCATGACTGACCCCAGGGTGGCAGCGTTGGCTAAACTTACTTCCATACTCTTGGTCCAGATGAGCTGATGGGAACTTGAGTCCCACAGGCAGACCTGCCTGTCATAGCCACAGGTGAGGAACTGAGGCTTCCAGGGATGGACGGCCAAACCCCACAACTCATCAGTGTGACCCTGGAGAATAGAGGAGAGTTTCTCTTCTTTCAATTCTGTTATTCTTGGTACAACATCACAGCCTTTCAAAGAAAACCTTGACTTTGTCTAGTTCTTGTACAACGTCATAGTAAAGCTGCAACTATAAATGTTTAATCAATAAATCGAAGAACAATTAATCTGGATTTGCTGCTTTTCTCTGTGCCATTTCTTTGTTAAGTGAATATATTTTGGTTGTGAACTGTTGGTCAAACAAAACAAGACACTTTAAAAAGTCACACTGGACTGCTTTTTTTTCACCTTTTTTTCCCAACCAATCCCCTGACTTTTGATAGACCAAAATAATTAATGGATGAATTATGAAAATAACTGGCAGATTAATCAGTAATTAGACGGTTTTATCTACCTGTGTAATAGGCATGAACTCTCCATCCAAACTGCCTTGCAAAACAAAGTGTTTGGTGGTCCCGATGAGCACAGTCTCCCCTCTGCCCTCTGCTATGGTCCTGATTGGTCCAAACAACTCGGGCACCTGTCAAGGAAATACAATCATCGTGTAAACCATCCGTTAACCTGGAATCCAGCATTTGCCAGAATAAATATCAATTTAACTTTTACTGCATAATCTGTTCTCTTTAGAGCAAATAAAACATGATTGATCCATAATTCTCATCACTATAAATATCCATGAATTTCATTAGGAGCACAAACTCATCTCATCCTCTGTAATATTCATGATATGGTGCAGCATTCAGAATGCAAAGTCCACCGCCTCGGGCAAGAGAGCAATTTCTGGCTAATATAAGCAACCTACTTAAAAGGAAGTGGCTGGATAAGCAGCTTAACATTTTATTGAAACATATTAACTGAATGTGGAAATATCAGATCAGATCATTAGGATGCTGTAGAGCTCTATAGCTGAACATTAAAAATACCCAGGCATTATTTTTTTCTTCTTAAAAGTATGACTTATGCATTTTATAAATTTCCATTTCTTATTTTTCAATATTTAAATTTTTGTGATTCATGTTGAACTTTTTCCTCACCTCCACCGTTTGTATCTGCTGGTAGCTGCCGTCCCAGGAGACCAGCCTGCGGTCTTTACCTCCAGATACCAGCGTGCCGTTCCTCAGCATGCACAAAGCAAAGATGCTTCCCTCGTGAGCTCCTTGGATGACGTGGCTGATACGATTAGTTCCTGTGTGACAGAGACGGGATGAGATGGATGAGGAGGTTTAATGAGAGACAGACGGACATAAAGGTTAAGTGCTTGATGAGGCAGATAAAGAGACAGACAGACAAACAGTGTGATCGATAGATAAATCAGAGACAAAAAGAGATCTTATTGGACCACTATGTATCACTAAAAGTTCAACAAGTGAATTAATTAACGTGCCTTTTCCCCACACCAGGATGTTCCCGCTTGAGTCTCCTGTGATGGCGTCTCCATTTTCTGCAAAGGTCACGCACAATACAAACTTGGGTTTCTCCTGTTTCTGCAAGAAACCCAAGAACACACATATTGTTTTCATTATTCTCCCATTGATTATATTTTTATAGCAGGGATCATATCATAACACAGGCTGTTATGATTGCATTTGTGCTTCTCTATCAAACATTATTGCTTTACAGTATTGACATAACATGTGGTAAACCTCAAACTCACCTCAAACAGTCCTTGCTTCTTGACCAGCACGCCTTTCTCCAGGTTCCAGAAATAGAGATGGGACTTGCCGCAGGTCACTACGATGTTGCTGTCTGTTGGGTGAAAGTCTGCAGCAAACACTGACTCGTTGGAGCACTGAGGAGAAACACATAAAACATCTACATTTACACAAAAATGACTTGAGCAGTGTGTCAGGTTGTCTTAATTTAAAAACATTCACCCATACCTTGACTTCAGCCAGCCTGTCCTCCCTCTGCCAGTCCCAGACAGAGAGGACGTGGTCGTTGGAGTCGTCTACGACACACAATGTATTTCCTCCATTCTGACTCACAGAAAAAGACACAAAGCCTTGTTTATTTACTGACAAAATGGAAATGCAGTACAGAAGAAACTGTGTTGGCGGTTTTTCCTTACCGACTTGGAGAAAGCCAGGCAGACCAAGGCTCGGTCAAAGAAGCCTGAACCCAGAACATGGAGTGTGTTGAGGCTGACAGAGTCCCACACACGGACATGAGGAGCCAGCTGCTGGCAAGAACAAAACACATGAGCACAGGAGAGGTTTACCATCAGTATGATGCAATGGAAGGCTTACTGAGACATCCACGAAATACAATGAATATAGAAGTGAAAGCTGAGCGAATGCATTTTAACTTCTTAGTCTGTTTAATAAGCAGTCGGGTAAAACATAATTTCTTAAATAAAAAAAGCAAAACCCCCCACTCCACTAATAAATCAGACGTTGAATACTAAGTGATAAAGTATCAACCTCGCTTACTTTTCCATCTGAAGAGGTGCCCGCCACCTGACCGGTTGCTATGGTGATTTTATCGGGGTGGACGGCCAGGCTGGTGAAGAGGAAGACGTGAAAACAGTTAAAAGCCTTTCAAGATCAAAAGGGCAGTTTGAATAAAGATGAGCACCGTGCTCACACAACATGAAAGGAGGTTTTAAAAGCTTTGAATACGATATTCGCTGTAGCTACCACATACTGTCTGTTCTAATGTGAAGGGGAAATGAAATCGTTTCAGATAAATGTATCCCCTTATGGGTACAGTGGTGTAGCAGCACTCATAGCATGTGTGAAACTTTAACACTTTATCGTCCAAGGAGTAAGGATCTGTTTGCAATCCATCCTTTGATGTGTAATCCAAAGTGTTCATTATTCATTTGAACTTTTATTAACCCCAAGGTTACCCCCACTGTTCTACTAAATATCCCACTTTCATGCTTGTGCACAAATGCCTGCAGCCAAGACATACAACACTGCAGTTCACTTGTTGTACTCTTGACCTTCCCTCATTAAAGTTAGGCTGCATGTACTAGGAATCAAGAAAAGAAAGAACTCTACAGGCTGTGAGGATTGTACAAATGCTGTACATGAACTCTAACATGGAGAAGACATGAAAGGTAGACGACAGATGTGATACGAGACGGCAGTAGATCAGTGAAGCAGTCCCTCAGGTTAGTGTGTGCATTTTGTAATCCCCATAATAATCCCCAGGTGTCTCTCACCATTTGATGTCATCCGTGTGTCCGGTGTAGTGTCGCTGAAGCCGCTCGTCCACATTGAACAGGACGACCACTGAGGCGATGAAGTACACCGTTTCTCCAGTGGGCAACAGGTAAAGATTGGAGCGACAGTCTCGACCGCGGTAACCATAACTGGACATCAAAGAAGGTCAAGGAATAAAACAGGAAAGAAATCCAAAGTAGAGCTAAAACAGTTAACTGACTGACAGAAGATTTGCTGCTTTTTCTGTCTTCTTTGATAGTAAATTGAATATCTTTTGGTTTTAGACTGTTGGACAAACAAGAACTTTGAAGACAGCAGCTGTGCAACAGTGATTTTTCGGATGTTTTTAATAAACCAAGAGATGAATCTAGAAAATAATAATTCATTAATAAGTAATTGCAAATGAAAATGTGTATGTTGCAGGACAAAATGCATGTGTCTATTTTATCTGCACTACGGTTCATATTGGATTTCATATACGAAATTGCAGCCCACATATATTTTTCTGTTGGTATGTGTGTGTGTATATGTGTGTGTGTGTGTGTGTGTGCGTGTGTGCATCTCTCCACAGATTTAATCTTTACTTTGTCTCCCTTGTGGCTCTTTCCCCATTGGTTTCTGCTAGACTGAACAACCAACTACATTCATTCTTTCACCAAATAAAATGAAGGAGAGCAACCACAAAATTAAATGAAATAAAAATAAAAGAGCACAAGAGGAGCTGCTGACTGGTGTTGCCTCAGCCAGCCAGCTGATTGCAGGTTATTACAGACTGCAGGCTGCAGAGCGATGAGCCTGTTTCCTACTGAGGCAGCACCACAGGGTGAAAATGAACATCTGAGCAGATCTACTCTGACAAGCAGGGAGAGAGGAGACGACACATTTGTCAGCTTCCTCTCTGAACTACATCACAGTACAATCTGGATTTACTATCCTCAGAAGATTACTTTTCAAAACTTTCCAAATCACAAGCAGGATTGTATTTGAAAACTTCTTATTTCCTCAGAAAAATTTCCTGTGCAAAAAAGAAAGAAAGTGAAAGATAAAAAAAAGGATACACCCAGTCCAGTTTGAGTTTGTTGCCGGGCAGGTCGGCTCGGGCCTCCAGGCAGTAACTGTCCACCTGGTCTCTGGGCATGTACATGGTGATGGGACGACCTTTCAAGTACATTTTCACATAACCTTCCTCTAGAAAAATAAACAGAGAGGATCAATGAGATAATATACATGTAGGAAAACATAGATGTGAACGCTGGAATCATGTCAGTATCACATTTTTTTATATGTAATATATGACAAGTATGCAAAACGCACAGACATGAATGACACTGAAGCGTAATACAATGTGATTATGATGTGAATGACAAGGGTGACAATGTTTATGATTGTGTGACATGATTAGAGGGTAATGGAGAGATGTGATTATTTTGCTATGAAATGGACCCGATTAAAGACAACAAATGACAGAATTTGCAAACAAACAAATTAGCTTTTTAACTGACTTTATTAGTCATTTCAAATACATTCTTATGACAACAAAGAGTGCAAAAAAGACTGCAAACACTTTCAAAACTCATAAGTATTCAGCTCAGAGCAGGGGTTAACCAACATAAAATGCAGACACAAGCAGAGCAATGGAAATGTTATGAAAAAAAAAAAAGATCCAAGCTTATATACGGGGAGAATGAGAAATCCTCAGCAATTTAAAAACAAATCATGCAGAAAATATTAAGGGAACCTAAACAAACAAAATTAACCATTAATGTCCAGAAACGTTTTTTGTCAAAGCTCATTGGAAGAAAATATTAAAATGTAAGGTAACATTATGGATTTTGGGTACGTTTTTAATAGGTGTGCTAAAAAACCTGCAATCTTTTGCAACCTTCTTTGGTACTACACACCATCATATGGGGTTTTTAATGGTACAGAGCTGATATGAAACCATGGATTTGCTCTGTACTGAATGCCTCGAGGACATTGCAGCTTGATAACTGGAATAAACACAATTATATCTAGAAAAGTGAGTGTTGGTATTTTGTTTCCGGACTTGCTTAGCTAGTAACAAATCTGAAAGTACTGGCTGGGAGACTTGATGGGGCTGCGATAACTGGGTGTATCAAGAAGAGAGTACGAAGACAAACTCCCTGACTTTTTTAACTGGAGGTTAAAACTCGGGGGTTTCCTGACCGGGGGCACCTTGCCAGCACTGCCCTTTCGGGCCATGCCTGCCTTGCTGCTTTCTGAGGTTTGTTGGGGGCTGGTGGCTGAGCGGGCCGTTACAGACGATGTAGCGGGGCTGCCACTGGTCCCCGTCCGTTTGGAAGAGCGGCTGAGGTAAATCTGTACTGTGACTATAATGTAGATGGGGTAAAAGAACAGATGAGCCAATGATGGAGAGGAGTGGTGGATGTTGTCAAAGCCGGTTGGGTGGAAGGGGCCAAACGGGGACAAGCAGGGTGAAGGAGCAAGAAACGTAAAAGGTGGAGGAGGTTGGTAGAATAAGTTAGACAGATGTAATGGCTGTTTATTGTGTCAGACTTAGTAAAACACCTAAAGGGTAGTAGGGAAACTGACTCCTGTTGTGAACAACCAGCATGTTGAGTGTGATGATCAAACACTGGGATCTTATCTTGAAGCAGTAGTTTACTATGGGGGTAATTAAGTTAAACCTTTTTTTCCACTGTCTCATCATGCCTCACTGATCTAAATCAGTGATTCCAAACCAGGACAAAGGGGGGTGGTCCCAAGGTTAACGTGAGGGATGCGAGATGATTAAAGGGGCAGGAGAGGAGGAAAATAATGTTTGGATACAAACATGTACTGTAGATTCTAGCTAGCTAGTGTAATAGAGTCTCTTAGCTTTTTGCCTTCAGGCAGCATACAATTGAACCCATATGGAGAATCAAATTTCCAATAATTAATGATATAATGGCGCCTTTCTTTCAAGAAAATTCTCATTTACCCTTCAATCCACAATATTTTACATTGTTCTTTCCAGAAAACTTCTTAGAGAACACTAGTCTCATTGTGTCTTGTGAATTTCTGCATAGTTTTACATCTTTAGACCTCTAATAAGTTGAGAGGTTTAGTGGTTTAAATCACTCTTGGATTAAACTGCTCATAACTCATAAAATGTACTGTATGGAACCTGTGACGAGGTTAAGCAAGCAGACACTGCTTCATTTAAAATGTCCAGAAAAGTTGAGAACCACTGGTCTAGATGTTTTCAACGGTAAATGCTCAGATTATCTTTTAGAAAATAAGTTATCGAGTAAGAAGAGCGGCAACAATATGTCTGGGGGAAATAAGCTTCAACTCCAGCCTTTTTTAAATTCTTGGCAGCTTTGTGAGTACTTTGCTGAAGGGGACTACACACAAACATACGACACTGCAGGCCATGTGAGAAAACTACAAGCAGTAAAATCAAACACTTCAATAGGAACTACCCCACAGCAAAAAAGGGACTGGATGTGTTTGGAATGCAAACATTCATTTTGAGGGCTATAAATAAAATAAGAGCAGCGGCAAATCTATTTGCTGAGCTGCAGCGAGGAAACAGAGGATTCTAGTGTTCGCAGAAAAACTCAAAGCGACTGTGAGGAAGCGAGTGTCAGAGATCTTTGTGTTGTTACTATGGCGATAGAAACTAAATGCCTACGAGCAAAAAGTGAGGCTGTGAGCAAACACACACACAAACGATTGGTGAAGCAGCGGCTTCATCCGCAGTCAAACAACAAGTGTGGAGACACACAAGTGCAAACACTGCAAACACTCTGACGCAGCTCTCAGTGGGGGTTAGGCAGGATTTATGTGTGTGTGTTAGTTATCGACAATAAAGGGAATGTAACTTTCACACACACACACTTTGTCAACCCTCTCCTGCCCCTGTCTGGACAGCTCTCTGATCAGCGCACTGAAGGAAACCTCTAAAGTTTGGGATATCAGATCAATTTTCAAAATAAAAGACCTTATTTTATCCTTAGCCTCTGCACTGCAGCTCAGAGCAGAGGTGATGGATGTAGAGAGATCAAATCAGAACATCTGCAGTGTCCAGAGAGCTGTGTGGGCCGGGGGCTTTAGGCGATGGGGGGGGGGAGCCTACCTTTGCAGTGGGTCACACGTCGCGTCCCTTGTAAAGGTCACAGAGAAAGACACAAGAACCAGGTGAGGGTCGGAATGGCTTCCTCACTTCCTGGTCTGTTCTCATATGAGTGCACTTCCTGTTTCCTAATGTTAACGAACAGCTCCCTCTGTCCTGAATGCTTTTAATAAATCAGTGCTTCTTCCTCAATGGTTGAAATTAATCATTGCTAATTTCTGCGTGATGGTGTTAAACGCTCTGATCCTATGTGGTGAGGGATGAAATTGGCTTGCCTTTTTTCTCTTTGTTTAACAATCTAAAAAGAGAAACGCTAATGGTTTCTCTCTTTTTTCTAACTTTTCTTAACAATGTGAAAGTAAAAAAACCAACAACCACATGTACTTGACTTGCAGCCCATTTCCTTGTACCAAATGAACCACTTGGCATGTAATCACTTCATGTATTGCGAAGTGAGTAAGCATTATATTGGGATTCACTGCTGCAATTATCATTTGTATTGGTTAACTGTAATCTAGTCGCAGTTTATGTCCATGGTGCAGCCCTTATTGGGCCGCTTTGCAGGATGGTCTATAATAAATTAAAATGTCCAGTAACAGTAGTGCACAGTGGTGATGATTAACTCTGTAGTAAAATGTATTTGCAATTATAGATCTCACTGCAGTTAGCTAATCCATGGGGCTACTTTCTGTGTTTCAGTTGGACTGGGAGACAAACTTTTGAGATGATTCTTGTAAAATGTTATTTCATTTGGAAAGCTCTAGGAAGCCTAGCTACAATATATTGGTCGCTTTTGCCAGACTCCATGTCTCACCAGTCTCTAAACATCGGAGGTAATGAGATTTATTGACCCATAGTCAGAAAGAGAATAAGTATGAGAACCAAACAGAAAAGTATCGGAATAATATTAAATTGTACGCAGCTGAAGTTCAATTTAAACAATGCAAAAAGAGCTTATTAAAAAGAAAAGATGAATGGAAGTTTGGTTGTGAAGATGCAGTTATGGATGAAGTGGACTGGTTACTTGTGAATGAAAGGATCATGGAAAGGATGAATGTTTCAGACACAACAACATGTTGGGTAGCCTCTGTGGTCCTCTGTGTATCAGTTCAAGGCACTGACAAGAATTTCTATATTTTGAAAATTATTTTAGAAAAAAGGCCTTGACCATTAACTGACACAGGAAGCCACTGAGCATGTGGTGTTTATTGGCTCTCAGTGGTTTGTATAATAGCATGAAACTATCATATCTGTCAGGCTACAGAGCCATGAAGGTGCCGCTAGATCTTACCTGCATTGAACACTGGATCCCTCTGTTTGCTGCAAAGTAAATGAGCAAACAGACAGCTGTCATTCAGCATCCCGCCTCCAGATAAACCATTGTATGTTTCTGATGTGAAAGTGCTTCATAAGGAGTCTTTTTTGGTGTATAGAACTAGAAGATGAATGTGTGAGCCACTAAATGGACAAAGCTGATTTAACAAGACGTCCGTGTTACCTGTCACTTCTTTTGCCGCTGGAATTGCTGCCGGTGGATCCGGCACGAGTTCGGTTGCCCTTGGAGTCGCCCGAATCCTTCCGCGTAAGAGTTCCCACATGTTCGTTCGAGTTGGCTCTCCTCACAGTGCTGCGGGGAGTGGAAGGTGGACAGAGTTAAAAAGAGATCAGAAAGAAGTATATCATAAAACTACCTGACGATGCTTTTCTAAAACTGCCCTGTGGTAAGGTTTTCATCCAAGAAATAGCTTTTGAGAGCAAGTAGATTTATTTATTTCATGATTCAGCTCAGGGCTGACTCTATATTGCTGCACATATAAAAAAAAGTCCTAAACTTTGAGACTTTGCAGCAGCGTAAGCAAGAATTTGCCGCAAAGCAAATGAGAAACATGGATATTATTTGTTTCCCAACACTTACACACTCTGGTGATCATCACCACAATTTCAGTTCAGACCTGTGCAAATCTGCATATTGGATGTGCAGACAGCCTGCCCATTTATAACAATGAAAAGGCTCCATCAGCAATCCAATGGCCACTCGGCCCAGTCACCTAATCCACCCTATGGGAGGAAAGTCTATTCAAATCCTAAAACTGGCCGGTGGCCGTTATCCCTTCTGGAGAGCCTGTGTGCGTTTGTTCAGTGAAGAGCAGAATAGAAACTGTTGTTTGCTGAGTTATCCCACGAGGAATCATAGTAATTGGACCACAGGGTATTGGGGAAGGCTGTTGTGTGTATGCCAACACTGATGTGATTGTGACCAATCTGCAGTTTAGACTAATCCCAGACACAGACTGTAAACAACACAAACAAAGAACAATGACTTAAACAACAAAAATGTAATATTAGCAATGAGAGCAATGCCACAATTATCATGTTAGTTGGAGATGATTTAAATAAAGGAAAATAATGGTTAGCATACATCGGAGCTGCGATGCAGCGATGATGTTATATCGTGACCAGTGAGATACTGAAACTTGGTGATCCTCTCACCTGAGGGGCAGGTAGAGAAATCTGGTAGAGCGAGACAGAGAGGACAAACTGGACGGATTTGCAGGACATCACATTGAAGGTTGAGAGGACATAAACAGGATATAACATCATAGTAGGAGAGGACATGTAATCAGAGAGAGACAGTTGAAGAGGTTGGACAAGCAAGACAGGGACTAACAGACAACACAGTACGTAAAGATAATCAGAGGAGACAACTGATGACTATTCTCTCCAACTAAAAGCATTAAATCTATACTTATCAAAAATATAAAAGGTATTTATGACGAGGTTGGAGGATTTCACAGAAAGGAAACTGCTGCAACTTAACGTCAAGAGGATGCCCTTAAAATGTTTTACATTCCGTGTAAATCCAAATTCAAACCCTCTACTCAGACAGCAGCAATAAAAGTAATTCATTAGCTTCATTTATATCCAAGCAGACACTTAGGTCATGTGCTTTGAATTTTTTTGTGCAAATATTAAGGTTTAAACAACCTGGACGGAATTAAAAAACGTTTACAGGATTACAGTATTTTACAGCAGTATTCAATATATTGAAATTTGTCAACCTAAAGGCCATAGAATAAATGAGGAAAAAACAAAGGTTTCCTTATTTATCCACTATAGTTTGTTCTAGTCATTGTAGAAAGGCATTGAAATATGACAAAAGCATTTAGATCCTTAAAAGACAATAGAATGTAGCAGAAATTGACTTCTGTATTTCTAAAACCTGGCTATGGCACAATCAGCAAGTGAAAATCTAGTTATAGGTATCAACTCTAAGTCTTGGGAAACATCCCGGAAGCAGAAATAAAACTACACATAATGAAAATCAAGGAAACAAGACCACAGGGAAGTTAACAGCTGTGTGGATTGGAGCTGGTCCCTGCTGTCTGCTGAGCTTCATCTGATTATGGTAATGTCACCCAGAGATGGGAAAAGGCTATTGTTCCCCTGACAGAAAAGATTGATAACCTGTGGTCCACATGCATGTATAAACACAAAACACACACACACACACACACACACACACACACACACACACACACACACACACACACACACACACACACACACACACACACACACACACACACACACACACACACACACAAACTCAACAGAGAAGCCGAGATGACACTACCGTTTCTCTGTTTATCAGCCTTGTTAAATGTCAGTCACTTTGGCTGATAAAAGGCCAGATATGTGACGATTTATGGCTTGAATGATCCGACATGGCACAGCTAGACAGGACTGAAAAATGTCTCCAGAGAAATAAAATGTCTGGAAAGACACGTGATACATGCAAGACCTCACAACCTGGCCTACATGCAGCCGTAACCGGATTTAACACGCTTGGAACAGTGTTAACAAGACCTGAAGGTTCTGTAAAGCAATATTAAACTTTAGACATTTCTGCCAAACACTCGACTTGACTAAGGGCTGTAGCACAAACCTCCATGTCTATCTCCTTTGGAATAAGTAAAAAGGAGATAGACATGGAGTGAATAACCTTCTTAAAAGTCAAAATAAGGCAATAGATAGCATATAACAGAATAATATAGAAAAGACTGCATCCATATAATATGCAAACATATTTAGGAAGCCAAGAATTATTTTTCTTTTCCCCACCTCTTGTTGGCTGGGATGCCGGTGTCCTTCCTGGATCCGGATCCGGATGGGGAGGGCAGAGTGCCACTGCCTTTCTTTGGTAGGATGGTCCCGTTGTTCACTGTGGGCCGTAACGGCAGGGTGGCAATCATTGGCCTGGCTGCAATTAAAAGGACAACAACCGTAATGTTTATTATTAACAGCTGGATAAAAGACCAGTAGCAGGGTCGGCTGCTGTGGTGTCATTTAAGTTACATCAGAATGAAAAAAAATGGCTTTCCCTGGTCTATAATATCTGGTAATTAGTGGGATGAGGTAATAATTGCTGTACCAGGGAGGTAAGGGCAGTTGAAAGCCTCCAGCATGCACTGGGGTAACAGGTTTATTGACATCACTCTCTATTTATGCATGTTTCTACAACGTGACGTGTTATTATTGGGTTGGATAAGTGTTCCCACAGTTCCCCTGTTGTTATTCCAGTCAGTTTTATGAGCAAATGTGGTAAGACGGTGAGTCATAACATTTTTTTGGGCCACAATAATCACGTAAACAAATAAAGAATACATTTATGTTAAAAACAAACATGATCAACTTTCATAAGAATACCAAAGGTCCAGGTTTTGGACTATGAACTACACTTTGTCCACATTCTGCCATAAAAATGTTTCATTACTGAGTGATTACAGTGTTCTGTTCACTTGAGTGTAGAGTTTGAGGAACGCTCTCTTGTTTTTTGTTGGTTTATGCAATAATGATGGTATTAAAAAGTTAAATTGAACCGTAATGCTTTGTAATTCCACTTGATGTATAGTGTAATAATCATTGTTGCAGCCTTTAACACTAGAGATATAAAATACTTGCATACTGCAATGATATCATGCTCTTCAGTGAGAGTTTAAAGATGCATGAAATAACTGCATGGTGTTATGAATCATAAGACACATGAGATTGAAGTGTGAATATGCACTTGGTGTGTTTTTTTTCTCAGTTCAATTGAGAATATTGTTCTGTTTCAATCACATTTCCATACAGATAATATATGTTTACAAACAATTTACAGAAGGCGGTTTAACAACACAAAAGGGGCATGAACACCCACACACACACATGACACACACCACACACACACACACACACACACACACACACACACACACACACACACACACACACACACACACACACACACACACACACACACACACACACACACACACACACCAGTCAGGCAAGCCAAGAATAACAAATCCAAGCTGCAGCTTTATCTGCAGTGATACATATTTAATAGAGCCTGTTTCATCCAGCAGACACAAATTCACACGCACACACACACACACACACACACACACACACACACACACACACACACACACACACACACACACACACACACACACACACACACACACACACACACACACACACACACACACACACACACACACACACACACACACACCAGTGCTCTGTTATCTTTCATGTAGTAATTATGCAGCAGGGGTAAACTGAGGTTGTAATTTTGTTAGCATGTTAAAGAAGATGAATGTGTGTGTGTATGTGTGTGTCCATGATTGTCCATATGCAGTCTGTGTGTGTGTTTTGAGCCTTTCTATCACAGATCATTGCTTCAGTAGAGGGGAGCAGGCTGCTGAATCCCTGCAGCTAAAAGTGGATAACAATAAGAGAAAGCAGCTCTGAGTCTGAGTCATCCTTCAGCTTCCGAATCAAATCAAACTAAAACTCCATCCGTTCAGTCAATCCAGAGAAGGAAACTGGCAGCAGCTCAGAATCATGATCTGTTTCTGTTTCATCACGAAAATGCACATTTGAGGGCATAAAAAGGCATGATGTTCAGCTGATTTTAACATGCAGATTTCATCAGCCTCTGGTGTGAGGATGCTACATGAGATAAAATTGTATCAAACATACCTCAGTCGAAATTTGACGTACACATGCAGTATTGTTACACATAAAAACACCACAAAAACTGAAAAGTGTTTCATCCATTAATCTATGATGTTCAGTGCTTTCTTATTCCTTGATGATGTGCTGTATTTTTTTTTTTACTTTCTGCTTCCTACATTCCTGAGAGAAAAGATGAGAACAGGCTGCATTCATCCTTATGATGTTAATTAGAGCAAATGGCAGAAGGAAGAGTTTAAAGTAAAGAGTTTAAAGTGAAGAGTTTAAAGTGAAGAGTTTAAAGTGAAGAGTTTAAAGTGAAGAGTTGTGCCTTTTACTTGTGAGAGTTGTTGTTTTAACTCTAAATTAATGGAACAGTTTGGCATTTGGGAAAATATTCTTATTCACTTTCTTGCTGGGAGTCATGTTGGAAGATTGACACCACTCATGTCTGTCTGTTCAATATAAGGTTACAGCCAACAGCTGGTTAGCTTAGCTTAGCACAAAGACTAAAAACAGGGTCAACCAGCTCCATTTAGTTTAATAGAGAAAAAAATGTTAGGGGGGGGATTGTCCTTTAACAGAAAGGTTGCATACACAAAAGTAAACACAGCACAGCTTTTTCACACTAAGTTGTGACAGATGATTAATAACTTGAAATTATCAATCAATTATTGGACTATATAAACTGCAGACGACGTTCCACCTTGACAATACATTTGTTTGTATCTGTGTCTTCAGCCTCGGATCAAAGTGCATTGACCTCAGGCAGTGCAGTGCTGAAGGTAGCGGTGTTTCCTACTGAAATACAACACAGTGTATACAACATAACACCAGCAAGCAGTGACTGAAATGTGCCTTTTGTAAACACAACACCAAGCCTGGTTAGTGCAGACAGACTTCACAGTCAGCCTACCTGGCTTCCCAACATTGCTGCCTGCTGATGGAGACTTTCTCATCAAAGCAGCGTCTATACACATGAACCACAACACGTTTAACGACACAACACAGTCCAGGAGGAGAGAGGAAGAGGAAGAGGAAGAGGAAGGAAATAAGCTGGATTTAAAGGAAAGGAGACATCATCAGGAAAGAGAGAGAACAAAGTGAAAAAGGAGAAAAAGGGCTACCACCAAAAACACGTGTGTCACCAGAGGAGCTGCTGATACTGAAAAACCCATGAAAAAGCATGTTTATGTTTGTATGTTACCTTTGGTGGGGCCTCTGCGTGAGCCCATGGCCTGCTGCTCCTCGGAGACGTTGAGCCTTCGCACCACGTCGGCAAGAGCCGATTTTAGCAGCTGAATCTCGTCCTCCTGCATCTGGACCCTCTGCTCCAGGGAGGCGATGCGGTCGGTAACCTCCATGCTGCTGGCTGCTGACGCACTGTCATCTGAGGGAACACAGCGAGCTCATGTCAGAGATGAGGAAAATGTCACAATACCAGCATGCAGTGGCCTTTTATACCATATTAAATAATTGAGTTAGTGCTCTCCACTGTTGTTTACAGCAGGATGAGTTGCTATCAAAACAAATTCTCTTTAAAAAGGAATAGTTTGATATTTTGGGAAATATGCGCACTGGAGGACAAAATTGATATCACTTTCTTGTTTGTGTGTTCTATATGAAGCTATAAGCAGAAGATGGTTAGCTTAGCTTCGCATAAAACGGTTTATTGGTAACATACTTTTTTGACAGAAAGGTTTCATTTTCTTTCCTGTCACAGAGTGCGTCTTTTTCAAGACTCTTTAATCACATTATAGGGATTATTGCCAAAAATGCTGCTGTTTAGAGTAAACAAAGTTTGACAGGGTTTGTGTTAAAAGGAATATAAGGAGCTATATTATTATTGATTATAATAAGTTTATTATATTATCATTAATATTATCCCCCAAAAAGCATCCCAAAATTATTTTGTAATAGGTTCTACAATCAACTCTTTTTACACCTTTTACTTTTATTTTATGCAGATGGACCACAAGCTCACTTTTATACTATCAGAGTCTTTGCAAAAGCCTTTGTCTTGTATGGATTTATATTCATGAGCTTGTTTGTTAATGTGTGTCTGTTCTTTAAGTTTAAACTAACTTAACACGTTATTACCACCTCTCCAGCTGACCCCCTGATAGAGGCCAAGCAAAGGCCATCAGGGTCCACTTCATTAATGATAACACACACACGCAGGGTCTCCTCCATTAGGACTTTGATGTCACAGTGGCTTGATGAAATATTAATGTAAACCACTGCTGTTTTTCCCTGCAGACTTGTATTAACAGTCTGATGCATTATGCATTAGTGAGCAGGCATCTGGTGATTAGGCAGATCTGCAGTCAGTGGTTCTTCTGAGAATCTGGGCTGAATCCTCGACTGCCTGGTAACATTATGGAAATCTGATGAAGCTCTTGGCTTCTGTAGATTACATTCTTAAACAATGAAGTACAACAGCGTTTAAAACACACTGAATGTGGGAATAATCTGAATATCTGGTGTTAACAAAGTGGTTTGATGAGCCTCTGAGTCTCTATGATAAACAAAAGCTGCTCAGGGGATTCAGGACATCCCTGACCAGATCCTCCTCAAATGTTTGAGCGTATGGTATTTTTATTACCGACATCATTTGAATCACTGCTGCAATAACACACTTGGGACACAAGACATAACAACTTCAGATAACATAAAACCATGAAAGTAATATGATGTTCTCAACAGCAAAGGTGTTTATCATGAAATAAGTGTAATACTAATGTTTGTTGCTTGTCTTACATGACAAAAGATTAATATACAGAAGATTAGGCAAAAAAACTACTTTAATCATTTTAAAGCAAATCTATTTTTTTTGTAATTCTTTAGTAAAATTCTTAATGGCTGCAAAAATATGTCTAAAAATTATGCTTATTCAGGTAGAAAACCCCTGAAACTGGCAGTCTTACTTTTCATCTTGATACATTTAACCATGATAATCATATACATTTAATTCTTGATGTGTAAATAATTAGTGTAATGACGTGGAACGACAGTCTCTGGGTTTGCAAGACCATCATGCACTGTTTATGCATCACAACAAGTATCCAGAAGTATATAATCCCACAAGGTCCAATGAAGTCATTTTAATTAAATTGGCAAAACATGCCGGAGAGGCATTCACAGATTTGTTTATGAGTGAATGAATCCCATTAGTGAGCAAAGATCCTCATGCCTGTTAGCTGGTTATGAATTGTTTTAGTCGTGGGGACCGTTAAATCAGACAGGAAGGTTAATTGGTGCGTAAAGCAGATGGAACACTTGATGCTTGTAGCAGAAAATAGAAATTTGAGCAGATTCAGAACAACCATTACTGTTCACACAGAAGCACAGCTGCTATAGTGTGCATGTATACAAACACATAGTATACACACAATGGTGCCCCTTTAGTCACTGTCACAGTCATTACTGGAGTCTTCCTATGATTAATAGCTTTTGGAACACATAAGGAAAGATTTCAGGGACACACTGCTTCACGTTGACAATGCAGCAGCCCACGAGTGAGATTCTATAATGAAAACTCCACACCGAATGGAGGCAGATGAAAACAGCCGGTGCATAATTTAATACATTACACTCCCAACATTGTAATATCCTCATACATTCATTTACAGACAGATTTCTTCACAAAAGGAAATGCTTTCTTGTTTCATAACGCCAATCTTACTTCATCTGAACACACAAAGCCCATTCCAGAGGAACTTAATAACTTTCTGCTCACCTGAGACGCTCGCTTCAATGTGAATATGAGTGAACATCCAGAGATAAACATACCCTCGGACACAGAATCAGCGTTATTAAAGGAATATATTTCAAAAAGGAAATATCCTCCTTAGAATGCTGTTGAAACAACGGTTATGTGTCATCTAGACATCCGTAAACTCTGACTTCACAACCAAATAGAACAACGTTTTCTCCACGGTAAAGCAGGCGCACCTGTGATGTCAAGGACCAAGCTGTTAATTAAGAAATGGTGTCATCATCTGTGAGATCACAGAGCATAAGGTGTGGAGAGGAGCTTAATATAATATCTGATCTATGACATCATCAGTGAGCAAAAACAACAGCTTCTATTATCTGTTCAGCATCTGTTGTGGGTCTGATCCCAGCACGGACACAAAGAGAGCATGATACCAGTCGTTGAAGTACAATGACGGACTGTCACGGCCATGACTCCCCAGCTCTGCACTGACATCCTCCGTCTGTCACCCCGCTCCCTGGTTGAACCCTCTGTGTGCAAGCTAACACCCCCTTAATGAGTTCACAGGAAAGACGGAAATCAGAAAAGGTCAGTCGGAGCGTAAGTTTTGTGTTTCATACAGAAGAATATGTGTTGATGATGGTGTTACACTGATGTGACCACAGCACAGTCGTGTTGGTGGACGTAGATAAATGTGCTCCTAATGTGACGGTGCTCTCTGGGGCTCAGGTCACAAGCTTTCTGTCTAGAGAGTCAGAATCAGTAAGATGTCAATCTTCATTTAACAACAAATCCATCACCACATACACCATCGGACACTTGTGTGTCTGTTTCATCCCCACAAAAGCAGATGATTACACCCCACCGGTCTCCTCTTGCTGCAGTGCTCTGTTCACACCTGTCAGCCGGCTGCTTTTATTACTTCATTTCTGTCAGTCTTCTTCAGCTTCTCTCTGGATGTCTTTTTCTGTCCCCGTTTTATTATCTGCTCAATATGTGGCTGGGTCACAAATCCGAGACGGATCTCTGAGTCCATCTATCTGCTCACTCTAATGCATCGTGACACGCTGCTCCCCATTAAGCTCCTCTGCGAGGCGATGTCATTCTGGCAGGACCACCTGCCAGCTTGTCCATCACTTTAGCCACAGACAGAGCCTCAATGAAGGGCAAATAGAAAACAGGCCTTTTCCTCAGTTCATTTCCCCTGCTCTATAATAACCACTCCCCCCCCACATTCATCTCCACCTTATTTCTGAGTCATTTGCTGACCTCACTGCCATCAATAATGAACACTGGAGAGTGCACACAAGCTCTGACCCACTTACCCGCTTCTGCACTCTCAACCACAAAGATCAATACACTGAAGGAGTAAAAAAGGGTTAAATAGTCCTGAGTAGCAATGCATGGCAACCTCATGTATAAAATATCTCTGTTGGTCTGAGCCGTCTGGCTTTCTAGCTGACTCACTCCACCACTGGAGCATTTACAGACTTGCACTTCCTATACTTTATAAATACACAAGGATATGAATATAAAAACACACTCAAGGAATAAAAGAAAACGGTATTAAGGAAATTCCCTCTGAGGAAATGTCATGATACCAGCTGTCTCACCATTTGTTCACATACTTTGATCCACTTAGAAGCCACTGACAACCAGAGTGATTGATGTCTATTTTCTTTTCTCTCAGCAGTGCAGAGAGGCCAAACAATAAAGCTCAATTGACTTGATGGAAAGTTCAGCAGCCAGGTTGAGCTACGCCACAATGGGTGGTTTTGAAAAACCACAACCAGTGTTTGCAGACCATCAACACATCATAGAAACACCAGGCTCCAGGAAACAGCCTGTCACAACATTATGACAACAATTCCTGGTTTTTTTTGGACACAGAAAGGCAGAGCTGATACCTCACTGATGGCACATCTATCTACTTGCTGGATGCACATAGCAGACTCTGCCAACTGCTTTTCATTTCAATACATGATTGCAGAGGGCCAGGTGGTGCGCGGCCACAGTGCCAGTTCAGCTGCTGCATATTATGCTTTCAGGAAAGTCTTTCTCCCAAGACCAATGAGTCACACTTATGAAACAACCCAACCTCAGTCTGCGGCTGGCTTCACTAATGGAAGGCCGGACCTAATCATAACCAAGTGGCATGCAGGATTACATTTTATGCCAGGAGGTAAAGGAGGTAATGATTTAGAGACTGCCAGGAAAAATAGGTGTCAGAGACGAATAAAAGTGAACGCAGGTGGAGCAGAGAACAGCGTTGATAATTAAACAAGAGTCTACAGACATGCTATCAGCACTGTGGGGTTGTAGTTAGGAATGACAGTGATTTGAGTTAAAGGCTAGAATACTAACATGATAAAAATGACAATGCTAATTTGCTGATGTTTGGTATATCGTTTACCATGTTCATCATCTTAGGTTAACGTGTTAGCAGCCTAACTAATGCTAATAAGCACTTCACACAGAGAAAGCTGAGGATGATAGGATTGTCACTACATTTGCAGTTTTGTGGTCATAAAACAAAGTATTGGAAAAAATTTAACAAGATGATGGCGCTAGAGGAAAAGCAATGAGGTTCACTTAAGTTATTACAATTCATCCACTGGGGACCATCATGAACGTGTGTTCCATATTTCATAGCAATTCATTGAATTGTTGCCAAGCCATACCAATCACAAATGTCAACCTCATGGTGGCACTGGAGGAGAAGTCACCAAGGCATGAGGATTCATCCTCATCAGGGCCATGAGTGTCTTTCTGATGGCAATCCATTCAGTATTTGTTAAAATATTTTAGTCTGGACCAAAGCGGTGGACTGACCAACAGAGCCACACTGTATATGGCTAAAAAGATAATATAATATAAATGTGTGTGCTGCTGAATGACACATTTGGAGTTATTTAGATATAAGGCAGAGTATTAGTTGTGAAAAATACCATGTTTGAAATTGCAGCATTTAGGAAATCACAGCCTGCCTCAGGTATGACTGAAATCGTCCATCATCATCCAGTGAAAAATTGCAAAACCAACTGAGTTAGAGATTGAAGAAAGAATTGTGAAAGAGAAAAATGGAGGAGGAAGAAAGAGAGAAATGGACGAGGATTAAATAATTACTTGTTAGGTGTCATCAATCCTGTGTGTCACCTGCAGCGAGCAGCAGATGACATGACAGAAGTGTATTAGCTAATCAACTGTCCAGATTAAGGAGACAGACGTTTGCTTTACAAGCTGTCTCTGAAGGCTCTTGCTGGACCGGAGCTTAAAAGCTATAAATATCCAGAGGTGGATCAGAGGAGGGGGAAGCCCTCACACACAACCCGAGAGAAGACTGCAGATGAACACAAAACAGGGTACAAAGAAAAGAGAAAACACAGCAGGGAGAGCTTGTTTTTCCTGTCAAAACAGAAGTACTGCAAAAACACAAAAAGACCGACTGAGGAATAAAAGAGAGAGAGATGTGTGTCGGGGTCAAAGTGGATCATGAAGAGAGGCCAAATGAGCCCCAAGAGACAGCCAACTGTCCTTGTTTGAACATGTTAAACCGTTCCTTCCTCCCATCAGCTACATCCTTCCTGGGGTCAAACTCAGGTCACATGGGAGACGGCTCCACCACCATGCTGCTGTCACCACCACTCTGATTCCCAAACACAAAGCATCGACACTTACACAGATTCACTTGTTAAACCACTGAGCAGAAGATGGCACGGCTGAGTGGATGATCAGATGAAGCAACAAACGCCATCAGCGTTTCAAATCTGCCTGTACAGAACCGTAAGGGTCTGTGTACAAATGATTAAGAGGGAGGGGAGGGTATGCTTTTTTTTTAGGAGAGTAGAAAAATGTTTATGTGTTTTTCCACACCCAAAAACTATATTCATTTCAGCATTAAATTATTGAAGATGGTCGTTCGAGCAGGCACAGTGGGTCATAAAAGGTACAACACAGTCTCAAGGCAGTTTGTGAAATATTCACAAAATACAATCTATTTTTTGGAGCCGAGCGATACTACTTGCTACATTGGGGCAACATTGACTAAAAAACAAAAGGTAGGTTTAGGCAAACCATCATGGTTGGGCTTAAAACATCTATGTACACTTTAGGCAACAAAACAAACGTTAGGTTTAGGATATCCGTCATCAACAGTAGCTCAGATCATCGCATAGGAAGGTGAATGCGTTTAATTTGTGTGTCCAACACAAAAAAATAATCTAATTGACTTTCCATTGGCATTGTTTTTGTGCTGAGTGCCGTGGAAAAAAAACAGACAACCAACAGATTTCATGATCTGCCATGTGATTGGGCTGAAGGTTTCGCTCCTCCATATGGAGAGTACTCTATTTCAAGGATTTATTTTTCC
This sequence comes from Anoplopoma fimbria, assembly GCF_027596085.1. NCBI lineage: Eukaryota > Metazoa > Chordata > Actinopteri > Perciformes > Anoplopomatidae > Anoplopoma > Anoplopoma fimbria. Next base: position 21,547,662 of record NC_072463.1, read on the forward strand.
CATCACACTTAAATGCAACCTCTACCAAATGTTGTTTCTTCTTTCTTTTTAAGTTGACCTATAATATAAATAAAATTCAGATTTTTACTTTATATAACTTCGCAAATTGCTAATTTGTAGTGTATTGTATGTAATATTAGAGGGAGGGTTTTGCAGTTCTTTTTTTTTCCAAGGCCAAGTACAATTTTAATAATACTGGGGAGGGTCTTGCAAATTAAAATAATGCAATATAACTGTTAACCTTGTATTGTTTGAGTTCTGGTTCAATCCTTTCTTAGACAGTGTGAAGAATCTGAAAGCCACAAGGAGAAAGAGATAAAGGGGAAAAAAGAAGTAGAAAGACATAGCCCATTGTGGCAGAATACCTCCTCCTTAACTCAAACACATACTGTATATTTACACACCACTATCCCAACACCCTGCATTGACAAAACACACACACACACACACACACACACACACACACACACACACACACACACACACACACACACACACACACACACACACACACACACACACACACACACACACACACACACACTCTTCTATGTCAAAGAGGAAGTGTTCAGGGTGTGGCAGAGGGATTATGCTGGATATGTGGAGCAGATCTTGCTCAATGCTAGTGATCCCTAAACTCAGAGGCTCTGATTTTAGTAGTAGGCTAGATTTGTATTCCCTCTCCCTTTCTCTGCGTCTGTAACCTCTTTCACCTCTCCCTCTATTTGTCTCTCTCTCTCTCTCTCTCTCTCTCTCTCTCTCTCTCTCTCAGGAAACTGTGGTGGGATGGATCCTTGAAACAAGAAAAAGATTGACTGTGGGAAGAAAAAAGAGCCGCTGAAGGTTTACACCTCAAAGAGGGCTTGGCAGTAAAATATCTTTATTGTCTTTCTCTTATATTTATCCCCCGTTTCTCTTGCTCTTGTCTATGTTGCTTGAATGAAAAAGTAGCTTATAAGTAGACGGTTTATTTGACTATGCAGACTTCAGAGTGTGGGATATTTGAATGGTCGAAATGCTGAACTGTAGCTGAAGCATCCTTGTTCTGGTGAAAAAAATGGACAGCCATAATAATTATATTGACTTTTCAACATTAGCAAGTGCAAGATAAGTTTAGGTTAGAATGTACAAAGAATACGTTAGAATAGGGTTTTTTCGAGGATAGTTTAACACTAATGGAAATAATAAAAATAGTTAATACAAATCTTAATCTTCTTAATATTTCATTAATATTTGAAACTATTGAAATATATTTCACTATTTAAAGTGTGTAATATAATTTCCATATAGTGGTATTCATAATAATAATAGTAATAATACCAACACACACCTGTTTGAGTTAGTATCGGTCCGCTATTTTCTGCATCGTTGCATCTCTACTCAGAAAAACAACAACATGATAAATTGTAATGACATCTCTGTCTAAATTAGAGCAAACTAAGTTTACCGACAAAAAAAGCATACAACAGCTGAAGAAACACACTTTCTTTTTTTGCTGTGACTTTTAATGGAAGAAACAAGTCATGCTTGGCAGTGAGACTCCAGGCTCTGACAAAAGCCTCTTTCTCAGCCTCAACCTTTCTTCACATAAAACAGGGCTTTGTCCCTCAGTAACAAACAACCAGGAAGGAACAGGAGGCGGGACTCATGTTTTATCCAATGTGTGTGTGTGTGTGTGTGTGTGTGTGTGTGTGTGTGTGTGTGTGTGTGTGTGTGTGTGTGTGTGTGTGTGTGTGTGTGTGTGTTTGTGTGTTTGTGTGTGTTGTGTGTGTGTGTGTGTGTGTGCAATTGTGTTGTTCCATCCAGTAACAGTGTTGTACTGGGAAACCCAGATCTCCATGGTGTGAGAATGGTCTCACACACATGCAGAGACGCTGTGACAGAGACCGTCAGCATCCTGAACATCGGCCAATCGTATGTCTGCCATCTGGACAGGAGAGAACATAGAGTGGCTGCTCGGAGCAAAACAATATGATTACTAGACTGAGAAATATTTACAAAACTTTCTGGTTTGATTTTTGAGTTTTTTTGTGATTATTTACTATTCTGGGTTCTGGCATTCCACTCAACCAGGCACGTCTGCTTTTACATGTCTGCTGAGCCACATCCAGCTATGTTTAGCTTGATTGAGCCAAATACCTCACAGGGCCACCTCATTAAATGTTCTTTGCTCTCTGTGGTGACAGTGGACGGTTGTGGAGGACAGGTGACAAATCAAGCAGACAGTACAAGGGATGTTTGTACTGTCCATATACATAAGTGGGTTCCTTGAGAATTGGCCATGAGTTCTGCAAGATTAACCAAATCATTGGTAATTTATTGTGAGAGGTATTGTATGTTCCCATCACCATATACTGAAGATATAGCTCTTTCTTCCCCACTACAGTATACATATATCCTTGCTCTAGAACAAGATGTGACATTTGCCACTGATGTTTATGATGAAATATTTCTGAAAACCCAATGATTTGTAGCTGCACTAGACCTATTTAAGTTAAAGCATATTGTCAGAAACCAAAATATGCCCTGTAACAAAAAAGCTGTTCATTCAAAACAAGGAACATCACAAGTCATCTTTGACTCTGACAAATTGACAATAATAAAGGGGAAAACAAACAAATAATCATGTCCGTCCTCTTTCCTCATCTCTGCAGCTGTGCTCTTGATGAATCTATTTTTAATGGAATTTCTAATGGGATTCTCCTCTTTTCCCTCTCCATCTGTCACAGTCCGACTGAACACATGCAACGGGGGATACACACACAAACACACACGCACATATGCAGCATCGGGGCTATCCCCCTGGTTCCTCCATTAAGAGCAGGTGTAGGAGACCAATTAGGGTGCTGGGCAGCCTCTGAGAGCTGCACCACGGACACGAGAGGTTAATTATTTCTGTTCCTTTCACAGCTGGCCAAATGAAATCCTGACCAAGGTTTAGAGAGAGGAGATCGGAGAAATCAGTGGGCCGTGAACTTCAGCCCACTGGAGACATTGTGCTGATGGAAATGATTACCATAAATATAATCAAGCACATACTCACCTTGCTAGAGTTATTAAATTGATTATTAATTAATCTGAAACGGTTTGTTACTGTGGGATTAAAAGGGAGATCTATGTAAAGACATTGTAATACACAGATAAGTGTGTGCACACATGAATGAGGACTCAAATACCTGCGCTCATGCAGACACACACTGATGATCTGTGCTGGATAATATTTGCATACTAGCTTGTATATGTATCATATGTAAAAATCAATAATTTAAATCCCTCTTTTCTGTTTTTGTGTCTCTCTGATTGGACAGAATAGCTTTGGGGATACTTGGAGCAGCAAGCAAAGACTAAAAATAATGGCATCTCCATGGGATTCTGCTGACTTGTGTGATATATTACTAGACAACATTCCCCACAGGTAGAAGTCGACGCTCTTCTGAACACATTTAGTGTTACCGAGTAGAGTAGAGGCATCCGACCACACAATTCTGTTTCTGGCTCTTTCATGGTATTTTTACCCATCCATGACATCCTGTTCAAGGACTCATGCAAGCTGCGTGTCTCCTCTCCTGACCTTGTGATGGTATGCACGCGCACACACACACACACACGCACACCCACACAGTAAACTTCAAGATGGTCACATACACACACATACAAAATACACACACATACATAACCAGAGTGCTTCCCCCCGTCATGTTCAACTGCCAGAAGCAGGTTCAGTATATATATTTAGCACTGGAACTCGCACACTCCTGCTTTACATGCCTGATTGTTTTAGTGGGTCATGAGGATGGGGCTGCGTCAATGTGTGTCAGTGGAGGAAAAGACAAAAGAGAGAGATGAGAGAGAGAGAGAGAGATAGGGAGAGAGAGAGAGAGAGAGAGAGAGAGAGAGAGAGAGAGAGAGAGAGAGAGTTCAGATAACAAATGGTATCTTCTGCCCGCTGGCTCACCAAAAGGCTGTTACCATGAGTACGCTGACTCTGACCTTGTTTCTGAATAAAATGCAATGTATCACATGACTTTTGGAACTTAAGAGGAGAAATCATTTTATGAGAGTTTAGGGAGCTCATATCAAATGTACAAAAGTGAAATTGACAGCAAAAAAGATATACATTTCAAATGTCTGCAGATAAGGAAGAAAGTGCCTCTGCCTCAGTAAGACAACAGAGAGTATCGTGATATTGGGGCCAGAATATTGATCAACATATTTGATACCGATCATTTGTAACCTAATTTATAACAACAGTCAAAGTTGCATTCAACCCTAAAAAGGGGAAACAGAAATGGCAAAGCTCATATTTCATGACTGAAGGGTGGATTTAAATTGCGCAAAAGAAAATGATTTTTGGATATTTGAATAATCTTTCAGGTAATTATTCAACCAAAATGCAGAAAATGATCTGGTTACAGCTTCTTAAATGTGAAGATCTTCTGTTAAGGAAACTAAGTATCTTTGGGTTTTGGACTGGTTTTCACACAGTCAACGACAACCATAGCTCTGGGAAACTATAACTGGCTTTTAAATGATAAAGAAAATAACCATTAGTTTCAGTCCTAAACAGTATCGACTGTATAGTCATATTTTTGTTTGGGAATAAGATTGTGAATATGATTACTCAGTTACTCAGCCAAGGTCTATTCACTGGCATTGCTCTGCATGAATGTAGCCTAGAAACTAGACACATGTCAGTAAGTCACATCATTACTTGGTCCGACACATTTCTGCTAAAAAACCCACCTGTGCTGCTGTTTGCTATTCAGTATCATTTGACCCTGACTCAGTATGATGCTGGCTAATGGCCTCATATTTCTCTTCTATGCAGAAACAACAGATTCTGCTTAGAGATAGATTATCCTTTTATACAGTATGTAACTATAGAATGCCCTACAGGTATTTAAGGCACATGAAGAGAGCAGGATATCAGTGTTGAGAGCTGGCACTGCGTGGACACCGGACTGCTTTCATTACGCAAGTGGCATAATGTCTCAATTGGCAAAGGGCTGCCACGGATCTGCTGGCTCACATAGAACACACACACGCACGCACGCACACGCACACACGCACACAGCATGACCCTTGTGCAGCACAATCTGCTGTTTGAGACAACACACCACAAAGCAGCGGACGCAGTGTATTGGCTGCAATAGCCTGCTGCACACCCTGAATATAGTTGTAACATGTACACGTGTAATAAGCACACGCTGACACTCTGTTTAACAGTAAATGGCTCTCTATTCTGCATCATAAAATTGAAAGAGAAAGTGTAAAGTTAACCCTTATCAGGAGAAAGGGTAGAACAACTTTGAGGGAGATAAGGAGCGGGAGGCGGGGTAGTGGCACTCGTGACCACAGAGGCCCAAACCAAACCACCCGCTCAATATCTGACTGTCTGGAGATTTAAAAAAAGAGAAGCACTCTAAGCTCCACTCGGGGCACTCGCACAAGATCAAACAAAGAGCGTGAGAGAGTTTGACGTAGGGATGAGGCCGAAGAGAAAACAGAAGGAGCTTAAGAAAGACAGAAAGTAAATAAATAAAAAGAAAAGGGAAGATACCCAGCGACATTCAGTGAGGCTGGAGTGAGATAACGGAAAAAGGGAGAGTGGTGTGTGCTCTCACTGACACAGCAGTGGGAAATCAATGTCAACCTTTAAATGAATCAGCTGTAGTGGATGAGCTATCCCATTCAGGTCGATATTTATTAAACTGCTGCTCTGGTACATGTTACAGTTACATATGAATGATGGCAGAGAGACACATCGTTTCCTATCACTATTGACATTTTGTGCAGTTTTATGTCGAGTGGGGGAAATATAAGAGATGATCAGCTTGCCAGCAGGTTCTACAAGGTATTGATAGATAATATAAAAGAGCAGGCAGAAGGAGAATAGAGGAAGAGGAGTGGATATTTCAAGCAGAGAGGATTCAACCTCAATAGAAAAGAATAACACAAAGTACCTTGTTTTCTCACTTTAGGAAGCAATTTTGACCACAATTTATGGTTAATCAAAGAGAATAAAAGCCTTTTTAATATCATTTGATCTCAAGCTTCACCAAATTGAGGAAAATACATGTCAAACACTTCACCCACACACACACACACACCTTCAGCTCCTCCTCCCTGGCAGCCCTTCTTGGCTACTGTGGTTGGTAACGTGAGCAGGGGTTTAATCCTAATCCCTCCACACGTGCCATCAACAGTCAGGGCTTGGATGGAGATACCTATAGATGCTCAGCCAAGAAGGGGCGGAGACTGGACCTGTCACCTCTACTGTGCATCAAAATACCTCTGACAAACATCAAACGAGCCTCCGTCTTTATTCATTTCCCTTCTCCACCCTGCACGCCTGCCCCTTCCATCTGAACGACTACTATTACTTATTTATTTGTATCCCTCTCATCTCCTCACCATGCACCCCTACACCTGTCTTGCCATCATGGTACACTGCCACTGTAAGGTGAGTGCTGTGCCAGTGTGCCTGTGGCTGAGTGTGGAGCAGAAAGATAAAAAGGTTGTTTGATCCACATCTGAGCAGACATCATTGAGCTCAAAAGGTAAATGAACAAATCTCACAAATGAACGCAAACGAATGGATTAGTTAGGAAGGAGAGGCTGGGCGCTTTGAGATGAACAAAGTGTGTGATCATCCGTGTTACAGCGCTGTAAGTGAGCTGGATTTACTTATTAACACATTTTCTTATTAACAAATTCACACTGATGATTGTGAATGTTTTAGCTACACATTTCAGATTCTCAACATAATTGCCAATCATAGTCAAAAGCAAAGCCTTTCAAAATAGCAATTGCAGTTTTTTTACAAATCTCAATATCATTGCTGGAGTGTGGATTTAAACTGTGCAAAGTTAAGCACAGTTATTAGCCACAATCTTAACAAACATGTTATTGTTTAAGTCATTTATCAAGAAACAAAATTAAGAGTCTACAGCCATGCTGCCATGGTGACATGGTGTCATGAACAAAATGCTAACAGCAGCTAACACACTCACAGTGACAATGTTAACAATGCTCATATTTAAAAGGTAATATTTAACATGTTTATCTTAGTTAAGCGAGTTAGCATACTATCATTTGTTAATTAGTTGTAAAATCAAAAGCCAGAAAATGAGCCATAAGCAGGCAGGCCAATGTTTTGTCAATTCAACCAATTATTTTGTAAGTCGATTTTCAAACTGTATGTACCGAATGTAACCGCACGTAAAAAAGGTAAAACAACAAGATTCTCAGAAAGAAGCTTTCTTTCTGAGAAAATAGTCTTTGAACAACAGAGACTAATTGAATCACGACTGTCCTCTTCTCCAGAACCACTAGATTCTAAATGTGATTAAACACAGACAAAATGCTTCTATGAAGGATTCACTTCCCTCATCAGCTGTAATCAGCGGGTGTGTGTGTGGGTGTCTGAGTGTGTAATGGGGCTAATTTTCAGTTAGCTTGAGCCATCCCCGACCTCCTGAGTACAAAGCATGCACAGCCTGCGCGTGTTTCTGCAGTTTAGCTGACCTAGTCTCTGAACATTAGTCTGGTTGGATGCTCCACAACACACGAGCCGAGAGAGAGGGAGAGGAAGAGGCAAATGAATGACATCATTGACTTTTGCTTTGAGTGGATCTGGGTCCAGCTGGACGGCAGCAGCGGAGCAATATGATATCACTTTGGCCTACAGGACTCTCTCTCTCACACACACACACACACACACACACACACACACACACACACACACACACACACACACACACACACACACACACACACACACACACACGTCCTGCAGATGTGTAAACACATCCCATCGCAGTAGCTTGTACACACACACACACACACACACACACACAAACTTAACTTGAAGGCAAGGGAGCAGCATCTTGTTCGTTGTTCCAACAGACTGCCTTAGTTAAGGTGTGTCTGTGTGTGTGTGTGTGTGTGTGTGTGTGTGTGTGTGTGTGTGTGTGTGTGTGTGTGTGTGTGTGTGTGTGTGTGTGTGTGTGAAGGGAAAGAGAGCGAGAGAGAGAAAGCAGGGGGTTGGAGGTTGGAAAATCCCTGGCAGCACATCTTATTTCACGGACTTTCTCTCAAAGAGGAAACATGACACTGTAAAGGATTACAGACAACCTTGCAGGCTCTCCCTCTGGTTTGTCATGACATGGCAAGAAGAACAAGGGGGTTTCGTACAAAGAACAAGGGCTTTGAACACAGGTTGACTTATGCAGATTGAGTGGACAAAGTGTAGTTTGAGTCCAAATTCAAAGAATAAGTGGTTGACTGCTTTGACATGACCCTTCTCTCACCTGTCACCATGACACTGAGCCTCAAGGGCGACTCGTATATACAGCCACTCTGCTGTCCACCAACACACAGTAATTTGTGAGATTTTAGGAGGTCTGTCATTTCCTCATTTCCATTTGCTATTCTGGTACCGCACAACACCTGCTACACCTGTTTTTCAGTTGTTATCCTTGGCCTTATCAGCGCTTTGCTCATTACACAAGAGTACAACACATGAGAAGTAAAGGTGCATACCCACTTCTCTTCCCTTACCTATGTTACTTTGGGTGATCAGATATCAGCTCCTTTTTCTAACATGCAAACTATGAGCTCGATTCAAACTGGTGTCTCGCTTTTATCATTTGTTCCTGTTTGATCTGCATACCATCAGAAATAAAATCAATGTACCATTTATTAAGTCACTTAAGGACATGATGTACAAAGAGAAGCCACATGTCTCTCTTTTGTACATTGAATATATAAAACCTTACAGACATCTTTCAGTTTTGCATTATCTATATCTCATCTAGAAGCTTCACTTACTCATCCGTTTCTCTTTGTCTGCAATTCCTCCTTTGCGATTGCTATAAATTTAATGAGGGAAATCCATACGGGAGAGAAAGCTTTCAACTGGATTCACCTCATCAGTGATTCATGAAAGTAGTGAGGTACCCAGTATCCGTGGAGGTAGAGGAGGAGGTAGACACCTCTGCGTAATTTCACATCTGCAATTTTCATCAGACAATAGCCTTCCCTCACCCCATCAACTGCTAGTGCTTACACAGCACAGTAAATATTATAGATTTTTTCATTATCCACCAATGGCAATCACATTACCCCCTCTATGCTTCAACAATGATAGCTTGCACACAGTAACACAGCTACAACAATTTCTATGTACACGCTGAAAAATCTTAGATGTACGTTTAAACCTATGAGGATAAAAGTGGTGACTTTTTTCTCCATATGAGAAATATATTTAATGCTATTTTCATTAAACTGTTTCAGCTTTGTTTAAAGTCTCTTTGCTACAGTAGAAGACTCTATTAGAGACACCAGTTATTGTGTTGTGGATAATCCCCTTTGTGTAGGGGGCACACTGACTGTAGTTTATCAGTATGCAGGCAGAGAGGGTTCCATCAAACTGAGCAACATTCAAAAACAAAACATAAAAAGGGAAAGAAAAATCCTCCCAAATCTAATTCCCCAAATCCTTCTCACATGTTGGACTGAGATACACTAATGCATCATTGTAGGACATTTTTCTTAAGCATAGTTTAGTAGTTTTGGTATATTTATTATTACTAGGAGATAACTCTTACATACGGGTTTACTAGTAACTAGAGAAATAAATCCTGGACTGATGTCATACTGATGTGTCATGCTGCTTTCCTTATTCCCTTAGTCACCCTCTCCCACCCATAACATTAGCAGCCTGAAGTATGGTTTCTTCCTCTGCCAGCAAATAAATTACATTAGTGCAGCAAAGCAACATGAGCAATAGTGTCCCATTCTGTCATCTCTGGTCTGTGATGATCACAATCAGCAAACAGGGCAGAAATATATTCATAACATTCCCCTCCTCACATCAAGCAGAACCACAGTAATCAGGGCAGCTGCTGAGAGCAAAGGACTGTTCATCATCCTCCCTCCCTCTTTGTTTATTAGCTCTCTTGATGGCTGCTGGCTCACGCAGACTGTTGACATTATTCTGGTCTTGATTCCAGATACATCCTGTTAATTGTACAGTGTGTTTTTCAGTAAATGCCCTCTGGAGTTGGTGGATATCCTCATTTAAATATTCACCAAACTCTACATGTTCATCAAATCAATTGTGTTCTAGTACATAAAAACATAAAGGCTGAACTCCTTTTGCACTAAAGCCCTAAAAGCTGGAGCTAAAATAGCTCTCATGTCTGCAACACAAACAGACACACAAACACACACAAACACACACAAACGTCGACTTGGTGCCAAGTCAGCTGGTGACATGTCAAGTCCGGAGAAAACAACATGCAGCCGAGGTAATAGAGGGGACGGGGATGGGGGGGACGGGGGAAGAGTGAGGGGAGGATTAGTTTGTTTTACCGTTGCAGAACTGTAGCAGTGATGAGGTGTCATACAAGCTGCTGTAGCTGGAAAACCCGTCCTCCATTCTCAACCTCTGCTCTGCTCCTCTGTGCTCCCTCTGTTATCCACCACTCCTTTGCTCTCCTCTTTCTCTCTCTCCTCTCTCTCTCTCTCTCTCTCTCTGGTGACTCCCTTCGGTTAGTTTATCGTTCACTTTGCGTCCAAGGCGCTCCCTCCATTCACTCTGCACGGGTCAGGCTCCCTGGGTGAGTCACCATGGCAACCCATTCACTCCGATTATGTCATGTGAACTCCAACCCTTCTTCTTTTCCACCCCCTTGTAACAAAAAAAGTCCTGAACTACGCCGGAGAACACTCCCTGCTGAAGAACGACTGCACCGGACCGCCGGAGAGACGCAGGGACAGAAGTTAAGAGGCTGCTGATGGTTTTGTTTCCTCCCCTGCTTGTCCTTTACTCCTTCCTGTCCTCTTTTCACCCTCCTTCTGTTCTCCTCTTGTCCTTCTGTCTTCTGCAGAGGCAGCTGTGTGTCGTTAGCTCTCGCTGATCTCCAGCAGAAAAACAGCTTTAAGAGGGCTTGAGCTGAGAGCGCAGGCTCTGGCATAGGCAGTCACTGGGTGTGTGTGCATGTGCATATGTGTGTGTCAGAGGCAGTGTGTGTGTGAGTGTTTAGATAATGCTCGGGACAGCCCAGCCTTCCCCTGTCACACAGTGTGGACGAGTCAGAGCACAGGGGGCTGGGCCTGTCGCTGAGATCCTCCTCCTCTCTACTGGCGGGAGAGGAGAGAGGAGAAGAGAGGAGGAAATGAGAAGGGAGGAAAGGATAAAAGAGGTGAGGAGAAAGAAGGAGAGAGGACAGAAAGAAAGGGGATGGAGTAAAAGAAAAATGGACAAGGTAGGTTAGGTGAAGAACAGAGAGGAGAGCCAAAAGAGAAGAGGAGGAAGGGGAGAGAGGAGAGTCGAAAAGGGTACAGGACAAGGTAGTATAGGAAAGGAAGTAAGAGGAGATGTCAAAAGACAGGAAGAGAAGGAAGGAGATGACAGGAGAGAGGGGAAGAGAGGAGGAGAGGAAAGGACAGAAGAGGTAAGGAAAGGAGAGGAAATTATAAAAAAAAAGGGTGAACAGAGGATAAAAGAGGTGAGAGGAAATGGAATTAAGAAAGGAGCTCTCATCATAAGCTATGATCTGTTGCTTCTGCACTTTACAATAGAACTAGTGGGAAGTTCTTGTTCAAGATCTTGTATTGTCTGATCTGTATTGTGTTTTGTTTTTGTATAATTGATGTGTTTGTGGAGTTCTTGGCTTATCGTGGCTGCAGACAGAATTTCAAAGATGAACTGAACTGAAGGAAGGGTAATGCGGCGATAAAAAATGCACAAATGAAGGAAACCAAAACAATGGTTGGTTACAAAAATCGGTCCCTCAGTCAATATATAGCAGTTACTAGAGTTACTATGATTCTACTGCTTTTACATGTACACACATACTGTTTGTAATGGTATGGAGTCACATGGGGACACACCATATCAAACCATGCTGTCACATCTTCCTTGGCATTTCCCCGCAGCCAAACATTCAAAGCTGAACTCTGCCAGGGGATCTCCGCTGTGGCTAAACATGGTTATCATCCAGTCCTCTGTCTGTCTTATCTGCCATGCTGCAGACTGCACAGAGGCAGCCTTAAAACAAGGACACGAGGGGGAGAGAATGAAAAGGGAGACTAGGGGATTGAGGAAAGAGAGAAATAAATGGGATAGAGGGGGAGGGGGCTGGAGAAGAAAAAGAGAGTGCTTGAGGAGGGTGGGTGGTACAAAGAGAAGGACCAAATTAAAAAGTGAACAGGGTGGGAGTTTTGTGGGGAGAAAAGGGGGATACCCTAAAATAAATTGAATTCGAACTGGGGGTTTTGTATGTGCATGTGAGGGGGGCCTCTTTGCATTATTTATAATTCAAGCTAGCAGGGAAAAATAACAAGCCTAAAGAGTCCGTGGCCTATATTCATTTGTGAAACATTCCCCCCTTTCTTGCAAGATCACAAGACGAAATAACACAAAGGCTGGGACGCTCTACAGACAGCAGAGGGAGAGACCATGAAAGGAAGCATTGGATTCTCTCAGTGTTTTATAGCAGCACAGCAGGTGTGATATAATCTGCCTGTATGAAGCTCTTTCTGTGCAGGTATCTCTCCTTAAATCTCCTTACAGGTTCAAAGGTGACCCGGCTAGTTTTGACCTTTAACAGTTGGATGAAAGAGACGCAGTGAAGCACCTTATAACGGTTGATGACTTTATGGTTCACAGCCTCCACTTTGTTGACCTCCGCCCTTGCATTCTCTCCCTCTTTTCCCTCAGGAACACACTCTGCGTCACTTATTACACAATAACATCAAGACTCAGTTTGCAGCCAGGATTATGTGAAAAAAACAAGGTGTTCTTTGTGCACCAATGTTGCAACTGAATTACATTTCAAAACACATAAATTAAGACGTGCTGACCTTGCAAATTGTACTTTCCCTGCAACTACAGTTAATCATTTTAAAACTAGAAAGTGTATAAATGCATCAAGGTCTTTGGTTTTATTTAGATAATCTCAATCATATTTCAGATGTTTTAACCACCAGAAGGCCACAACATCCAGTGTTTTGATTTAGATACAGAAAATAATTTCATGCAGCTCCTCTCTCAGATTCCAGGCAACACACACTGTAAACAATCCTTTGTGTTATTGTTCTGAGGGCCTCGAGTCACGCTGGTGTTTAGTCTGAAGGGGTTCAGATTATTGCTAATCTCATTCTGGGGCAGATTTGGGATCTAGATTAGGGACAGGTCTGGTTTTTTGTGTGTCAGCCTCTCTGCTCATATGCTCACGTGAGAAGAGGCAGCTAAAACTGGAATATATTCCCCACAAAATCCCCCCCATGGGTCCCTAAACCCCACCTACCCTGCGGGTGGCAGGTGGTGGAAACGCTACTGCTCCACCACCCCTCCCCTCTCCACACCTCCCCATTGTTCCCCCCTTCCACCACCCATCAATCAGTCCAGCGGGTGCATATACACACACACACACACACACACACACACACACACACACACACACACACACACACACACACACACACACACACACACACACACACACACACACACACACACACACACACACAAAATAAACAGGATAGTACTGTACAGAGTGTGAGGATATCAGTCACACTTCTACTAGCAAATACCGCAAAATGTGATTTGTCATTCCAGTTTTGGTTCTCTCTCACAGCTCTCAAAGCTTTATTTTCACTGAAAGCAGCCAGCTGTTTTCAGAGAAATAGCTCGAAAAATCCACTTTATATACTGTGCACAAACCGGTAAAAAGACAAAGTTAGCAGCCAGCTAGTTAAAATTGAGGTCCATTTATCAGGTACAGAGCCATATTTTTCCCACACGAGCTGGTGGAGACCAAAAACAGAGCTAAAAGAGAGTAAATATAGAACTTAAATTCACTATCAACATGATTACAAATGAATAATAATGTTGCTCCATAACTGCTGGATGTGTAAGCAACTGTTTGCCAACATGTTCATCATATCAGCTAAAGAAAAGGTGATGATATGTCAATGTTGTGTCCCCCAAAAAATGTCTGCGACCACAAAAATGTTCCATGTAGGATTAACCTCTTAAACATTCCCACTGGCTCCATTTTAATAACATTTGTTTCAGGACCATGGTCACAACTAATGTATTTAAAATTCTAATGGAGATACCAAAGGTTTCCGCATGCAGTATTCAGGCTGAATTTGAGGTAAATGTGTATAAAATGATGCCCAATCTGTAACTTCCATATTAAATCGGGAAAAGCACATATGTGGTACTTTCCTTCAGTGGCATGAATGCTTTTTGTAAATGTAAGGCAGCTTCAAAGGAAATTAAGGAAAAAAATCAATAGTGAGTGCATGCATACATCTGACAGAAGTTCAGTGTCTTGCTCTGGCTCAAGAGCATCTTAGCAAGGCCTCGCATCAGAGTCCATTGCTTTCTCACCTGGCCTGCTGACTCTGTTTTTACAGCTGTGGCTCTCAGGACGCACTTGAAGGTCATATTCAAACTGAGCCTGTTGTTCATTTCTTTTTTTTTCCACCAAAAGAGAGAAAAGAAACTGCTGACATTCGTTTTATCCGCAGATGATCAGTCAGTCTGTCAGTGGGCCAGGATTATAAACAATCAACTCCAGAACTGAGGATGAAACAAGGTCAATCCTCTGATGATCCAGTCACCATCTGTGTGCCTGTCCTTGTTATTGGGCTGTTTTGTGCTTTACACCATGAATTAATCCAACCTTGGGTCTTAATGATTCAAAGGAACATTGAATTTAAATTCAAGCCAGGGGACACATGTAATTATTAACAGTATTTTAAGCTGGAGAGCCAAAGACTGTATTAACATCTTTATGAAAACGTTTCAGGAAGTTGGGTGAAGGTTTGCTCTAACTAGTTAACCATTACAAGTTTTAAAAGGGATTCTTAACCGTCCTCGTCACAATACAAGGAAGTAAGAATTAATTGAAATACCAAGATATACACTGAGAGTGCATAAATGCATCCTAAATCAAACATAACATGAAGGTTATTTTAAACTAAAGTCATGTGAAAAGGAGACTGTGTAAAATCTCCAATGTAAATAGCAGCAGGTAGCAAAGGTCACACAATAAAAGCGCGTGCCAAGGGCGAGGTTGATGAGCCAACAGGAAAGAGTGATATAAGTGTTATTTAATCATTTATTTCCCATAAAGGCCATGAGTTCAACAGTCTGGTCATTATGCCAACTAACTGTCTCACAGTGCAAGTAACAATGAAAGACTGCAGGGCTGATCCTGATTTTAGAATTAGAAAAAAGCCTCCAAGGATGACAATTTGTCACAACAAACAATTTGTCTCAACAACTATTGAAAGGGTTACCATGAAATTTGGTGCACAAATTCATGCCATTAAGTCAAAATATTAATTTGTGCTTTGGCTTTTGAAATTCCTGCAAAACTAGTGATATTCTCACCGAGGTGGAAGAAGTATTCAGTATGTAAAGAACTTCAACTGAGTAAATATACTTTGTACGCTATATCGTTATAATGGAAGTTACATTATGTGTATTAAATCTGTTGTATATTCTGAAAGCTTTCCTAGTTCTTTTTTTTTTATCTACAGTATATCTTTATTATTGATACTAAAATGTCAAACTTTCCCTATTAGGAGCATTACTGTTGTATATTTTGTAATCTTATCCTACCTCAGGCTTTGGTCAATAAAAAGATCTATATTGATGCACCCAGACAGCGAGAAGAGGCCAGACAAGCAGAGGATGTAATACTGGCTGTGACTGGCTGAGGTTCACTCTCTCTAATACCTTTTTTGGACAGGAGAGAAAGAAATAGATTAAATGTGAGAGGTGAGACTAAATCAACTGAGTGACTGATGAATATACATCATTTTCCCACCTGCTGGAGAAATTTCTAATACATACCTATCAGAGTAGGCGTGGAGTCCAGATGAAAACCCATTTTATGACACTTATTTATGAACTCTGGTACATCTACATTGGATTATTAGCCTCAAGAATCTAAAGTAAAAAGACAGCCTACATACTGCTGGTTAGTGATTTATCCATGTCTATTCCAACACAAGGACAACATTATCAACAAGAATCTGTAAAGAAGAGCTGTTGAAAGGTTTTATCATCATAAATTATGTGGAGTAAATGTGACCTACTTTCAATGGGGAAGAATCCAACAGAGTGATAATGTTTTGTTCACAGCTCTGCGTCACAGAAAACCAGAGGCTACATCAGGCAGACTATAAAGACTCTCATAGCAACAGAGACGCTGGATTCAAACCCACCACATGTTCCATGCTTTGTAACTTATCCCAGAAAATCATCCGTCCTTTTACCTGCCAACATTATTTTATCGTTACTGTAAGAAGCTACAGTAATTAACCAGCAAATTGCAATTTTGACCTGATGAAGGTGCAAAATGAGAAGTCACCACTTATTAAATGTTGAGTTATATTTCTCAGGATCAGTGAAAATGTTCACTTGTGTTATTAAAGCCCTGAGTGTGGAAAAATAATTTCAGTTCAGAATATTCTATTGTATGCAAACCCGTATCAGTACTTCATTGTATCATTGAATAATTATAATATGTAATAATAATTCATATTTTGTCTAAGTATCCAGAGAAAGCATTCAACAAAGATTGAATAACACATTCTGTAATAATCAGTACAGAAAATCAAGGCTAATGGATGAAACCAAATGGCAGCTGGCTTCACACTAAAGTGCACTTGTGTTTTGAGCCCCACAAGTAACAGCATTGCCAAATAATGATGTTAATGTTCAGGAAAACTGGGTCACCACTTGTGTTTTGTGCAGTCTGTTTGGTCATGGCCTCTAAGAGTATTATGCATGCAGAAATCCCCTGCCAGACTCTGTAATGTCTTCAAAGACCTTCATTTCTGAATTTTAGAGATAGAGGTTGTTGAGGGAATGTATTTTGCAAGTCTCACTGTGGTGTAATAATGCATTTTAAAGATTTTAACAGTAACACAACAATTGGATCAATGTGTCTTTTCAATAACAGCATTATACGGGTAAAAATAATCAGATTCATGCTTAAAATGAATCTGAAAATACAGACCCTGGGGTGATGCTGTAGCTACAGTCATGTTAAGATAAACAAGGCTATTGATTTTAGTGTGAAAGATAGTGAAAGTGTTTGGTGGCTGTGGCTTAAACGAAATAAGTCCTATCCCCTGTAAGTCTCTATGGATATCTTGTCAAAACAGACTTTATGGGAGAGAGACAGAGTCGGCACATCAGTGTAGAAGAGGAGAATCTGCTTCTAGGCTGTAAATAGCTCTTAATCCTGAGGCTGTGGAGCAGCGTTACATGTCCTACTCTAGCGCCTCTTTTCTGTGTTGTGGAATATCACTCTATCATTCAATCACCCAAACCACTACTTGTATAGTATGCGATAGCACAGTTTCATTGGTAACACACTATTTTGACGGACCAATATAAATACCATCAACTTTAATAGAATTATCTCACTTTCTGTTGAGTTTAAGAGCACTACATTTTGCAGACTTGAAAAAAGTACCACAATATTTACTCAAGTAAATGTACTGTTACTTAAAAGGAAATTTACTCAATGACTTGTGTAAAATGGTTCTTGGATAAAAATAAAAAGAAGGCTACGTCAGTTAAAATGTACTCTGATGATAATGTCAGCCTAAATGATTGGACTATTAAATCAAAGATAACCTTTAGGCCACAAAATAAACTGCACTATCATGTCAACAATAGTGGACAAACATCAAGACTTCCACGCACATGTCCAAACAAACAATAAATTCATTTCTATAGACCCTAATTTCAGTCTGTGCATACAACTGAAAGATTATTACACAGCAACCTTCTCAAGTAGATCCTTACGAGAATGAATCATAAAAGAGGACAAAACTAACAACATTACCAAAAGTAAACAGCAGCTAATCAGGGTTCCCACTCTATTCTAGAGATCATTTTCCAGGATATTTTCAGTGAGGATCAAGCTGGTCTGACTAACATGTTCCTCTCTGTGAAAGTCTGATTTAGAAGATGTGCTGTCTAACTTATCCATAGTATCATCTCCTACATGATTGGAAATGATGACAAATAGATCATGGTAAAAATGAAATCACACCTGCAGATCTAGGCAAAACAACAACTGACATAACTCTGACAGATTATTTGTAGATCATTCTCAGCTAAAGGAAATAGGAGGATGTTGAAATACGTTGCAATGACAACACAAGACATTTGACACTTTTGTCTGCTTTCATCTGTACAGAGTTACAACAATACAATGCGTTTATTGTTTTACCCACTCACCTGTCTGAACGTCATTCTGTGAGTCTGAAGAACAACAGACACCCCCCAACTCTCACTGCCAATCATGGGTTAAACACAAATCACCGTCACAGGTGGCTGAAATGACTGACGGGAACATTATCACATGTTCACTGACATCCTGGAAATCTTACGACTTGGCTTATCTGTTAACACAATGGCGCCCAAAACACAACAGTTCAAACACTGCATGAGCCAACATGCGCCTGATGTTCACGAAACATGGATATGTTTGTTTTGGGTCACTCAGCATGCCGGCCAGGCGGTGCTTTCCATCACTGATTAACAAAGATGTAATACTTTTTTTTACCTATGCTACACTTCATTATGATCAATAATGCAGACTTCCTTCCTTTTATTGCATTGTTATGCCTTATTGTTTTAGTATTTCACAAACTGCTAAGCCCGGCCCAGCTGTAACTCTGGCAACCAAGCCAGTGATCCTAAATGTTTAGCTATTTACTTTACATGTATTTTCTTTCTAGTGTGAGTTTAGTAGAGCTCTGCCTCCCTGAGGCCGCAAACACACCGGCAGCTTCTTCTGTTCTGCAGACAGGTAATATTTGCTTATTTGGCTCCTTTCTCTTGTTCCTTTCCCACACGGTTTATCATGACTCTGCCATTTAAATTGCTTTTACTCTGCCACGGTTGCAACTTGAAATATAGCGAAGTACAACACTTGAGACAAAAGAAATACTCAGCCCTGCTCTCCCCAAAGGAAATGAGAAGTTGCGGCGCTCTGAAGTTACTGAAGTCTGTCAGAAATTCTTTTAAAAAAGCAAATAAATGTATTTCACAAAATAATGAGGTACTGTTTATGGTTAAAATGTAATGCTTATTGAATTAGCTGACAATTTTTTTCTGAATATATGTCAAATTTCAAAATAAAGATTTTAAAGTTACTCTTTAAGTGAAATTGAGCGTCGAACAATATAGGCTAATGGTATTCATCTTCCAAAGGTAGGATTTCTTATAAGGTGAAAATGTAAACTAAAGATCAGCCCCAGTGGTTTGTATACAATACGTGACCCAGTTTTAAGTATTCCACCAAATCCAACTCCCACACATAGCACTTTATCTTTTCAATGTGCTTTTCAGAGATGACAGATTCACCTTTAACTGAACCGCCAGAGTCAAGTCATTCTGATATATATATTTGTATATAACCGTACATCACACATTTGCCTATAAGGGCTTTACAGTCTGCACAGCAGCTTCTTCTATCCCTAGAACCTCTATGGATAAGGGAAAAACTCTCAGAAGACATCCTTTAATGGGGAATAAAGGGAAGCAAGAAAGGCAAAGGAGGTGGGCTCATCCTTCCAGGATGGAGTGGGCAGACATGCAATAGATATTGTATATGTGCAGAGAGCAGGATTAGAGTTACAGTGAGCACACAAGCAGACACTTTGAGAGGACTGACATGAAGAGATAAGCAGTCAGGCAAGAAAAAAAGCAGATGGACAGAAAGAGGAACAGTCTTTCTGACATGGATAATGTGCCAGTAAAAGGGACCTTTATTATTATTCAGCACAAAAGTATGACAACACCATGGCACCAAATATAAAATCATACAGTGGGTATTAATTGAGTGTTCTGTGTCAATCCTCCTCCCTCTCTGACCTCTTCGCCTTTACACTAATGATGCCATAGACGTGAGTTACAAACCACACACACTTCTCTACATCTCATCTATATGTTAATGATGCATAACTTGGACACAGGAGTAGAACGTGATTTACGGGGGTTCATGGAAATATATTAAAAATGTTATGCTGTTTACGGCCATTAAAAGTAGAAAGTAGCACCTTGCTGGTCAGTGGGAGACATTGTAATTTGTCAACCCTCTACTATGAAAATAATCAATTTATCTTAAGGATGGGGCTCTAAAATCACCTGATCACTACCATGAAAATCCAACAGAGCTATGGTGTGTGCTAAATGGACACACACTGTGTATTTCAGAGTGTGCAGGGCTGTGTGTTCTCTCAAGCGACGACAACATTAATCACATCTGACTTGGCCACTGAAACATCCATGTACACCCTTCCCCCCATTTCCTGTACAACCAAGAACCCTGCTCTGCTCTTTCTCCCTGTGCAAGCCTACACAACGTCATACAGTTTATATACTGTTACATTTCATATAATTATTTTTGCTTTATTGTTAATTTTTTCTGCATCAAACATTTCTTCCTGCTCTACTTGTCTCTCCTCTCCTGCTCCTTGCAAAGTCACAGCAACTCAGATCCCCGATCGATACAGCCTAAAATAAACTCTGCTGAGGAGATCTGGCGTCTGCTGCAGAGTTCACTCTAATGCATGTGTTGTGGGACTCATGCTCTTCCCTATGTGTCTCACATGCACACACAAAACTGCAGGTGACAGTGCTCAAACCTGTGTGTCAAATGACCCATTTCCATCCTGTCTGTTAACATGAGTAATAGGTTTAACATCAGCAAAGCTACTTGTCCCTAAATTCAGGGCACAGATGGAGCGCTGACGTCAGCGGGCCATGATACCGTCTTCATCGGCATTTCTGAACACAGTCACTCCAGCATTTCTGAACACACACACACACACACACACACACACACACACACACACACACACACACACACACACACACACACAGGTGGTGGCAAATTTTTCTTTTCTGTCACAGTAAAACTTGTCAGCTTCCATTGATGCCTCCAAGTCTCAGCTATGACACACAGCAGCCAACGCTATTTGAATTTTTTTTGCTGACAGCCTCCACCTTGCTCCACTTCATCCCCCTCCCCCTGTCTCCCTATGACCTCCTATCTAATTTACTCCCCTTCCATTTCCCTTCTTGTGTTATCTCTCATTTATTCCACGTCTCCTCTTGTATTCCTAACCTAATGCTTTTTTCCCATTTAACCTCCCACTTTTCATGACCCTGTGCTTTTCCTTCACCCCATTATCAGGGGCACCATTCATAAAATATGCTTATACAGCCACCTGCAGGACATGTGCTGAACTGCTGCTGTTTATTTCCTCCTATGTTGGCTCGTCAGTGCTGGGAACTTACCGTGAGTAGTAACATAAACATGGCTCACTGAGGTACTGAAACAGTCAAATGCAACTTTGGCAGACAAAAAACAAAAGAAAAAAGAAATCATAGCTGAAATGACATTTAGCTGCTTCAGTTTCAGGCTCCTGGTATCGTGCATACTGGCTCCCTGTCCCTTACTGGTGCACTTGAATAGAACGGAGCCATCTTTAAAGTAATTAGTGAACTGAACTTGAAACCCTCCCCTGGTTCCTGACTTTCTATCTGCTTGGCTCCTTTTCTAAACAGTTTCCTTTAAGAAAGACACAAACTACACAAACATCTGTTCTTACAGTCTGATAAGACTGTTTAAACTTAACAACTGAATCAAAATATTAAATATTGCTCCAAACATTTCAGAATTCACCCTTTGATACCTTATCATTTTGGATATTAATAGTTATCTCCATGTGATACAGATCAATGTAAGAGATACATCAAGGACAGGTAAAATATTGGCTAAACTGTAAGTAAACAGTGTGGGGAAAATTCCAACATGTAGATTAGGAAAAATGTAGTGAAAAGGTGGAAATGACATTAGCGTTAGTCTCATTGTATCAGTTTGTTTAGTTGTTTAGGCGTTACGGTGCCAATAAGTAAATTACTGTGATTTAGTTAAATTGTTTTATGCAATTTCCTGTAAAATCCATTGGAGTATGAAATTATAGATAATGGAGGTGTGGTCAGCTGCCCGTTAAATGCAATAACAACAAGCTTGGCAGTTGTTGCCAAGGCTGCAGGTTCTGTAATTGACAACATCATTCAGTTTACATACTGCTGAGTCATGTTTGTCTAATCTGAGAAGGGAATCATGCATGGACTGAGCCAGGGCGGAAAAGAAACAGGAAAAAGAGTAGATAAAAGGACAGGGAGAGATGAGATAGAGGACAGAGGCAAGAGACTGAAATGTGAGTGAGTGAGTGAGTGAGTGAGTGAGTGAGTGAGTGAGGGAGTGAGCGAGTGAGGGAGTGAGTGAGTGAGTGAGTGAAAGAACAAGAAAAAAGCGACGGGTACAAGGGTTTCTATTTATAACTGATTGTTTCTGTTGGTCGGTGGTAGTAAGCGCATAAGCTTCTCCCTCAGCTTGTCTTCATTTGTGGGAAATGACCCTTCACTTAATGCTTGCAGACGCTTGCACAAACACACAACACATCTTTATACAATTTGTTCCCATCAACCCTTGAACAGACGGGTCACATGCAGCGCTGTTGTATCCACAAGCCTTTCTCACTGGGAGAGACTGCCTTCATGCCTCCATCCATGCAAACTTCCTCTCTCCTTTCCTTGCTCGTCTACATATCTCTGATTAAAACTTCTGCCGTCAGTCTGCACTATTTTTTTTATGAAACCAGAGGGAACTCACTCCAAGTTTCCATATAAGGGCCCAAAACTGAACCAGCTCCTCTTTGCAGCTGAATACTTGCCGGGTGAGCTGTCCCAGTGGAGGGCTTAGACTAAAACAGGATGGGCCAAGAGAGACCCCCTCCCTAAAACAGACACTCAAATCCAAACAATTCACCAGCACGTATGCTCAGAAACGCACCTCATATATCTCTCTTGAACACAGATGTATGCACATGTGCACAAGAGAACATGCCCTTGGGTTTTTTTCTTACCCACTGGTAGCTCCTCACAGTCAGACATGGCCAGAGAGAGAAGAGGATCAGAACAGTGTCTTCTCTTGGCAGCCTGTTGCTTCTTCTGAATCTGTGCCTCCTTGTGTTTTTACTACAGTGTCTCTGGTGGCCAAACTCTCTGTTTAAGGCTCTAAGCTGTCCTACTCTCCCTCTGTTTAACTTACTTACTTTACTTTCTATCTGCTTGTCCTCCTCCCTCCCTCTCTCTCTCTCAACAAACTGACCAGTGGCCAGTGGATATGCCAATCAAGCGTCACACACTGTGCCATTGGATACTAAATTTGTAACTAGCAGTCCCCCCATGGGATAATGTTTCTGTCAGATATGGCAGGGCATCTTAGATGGGGATTCATGAACTTTTCTTATATCTTTTACACATATGTCACCATTAGAATATAAGAAAAAAAAAGAAAACTGTTTTTATTTCACATTGCCTGCAAGAAAACAAGGAGGCAGATCACAAACTCACCATAAAATGGTTGTTTTCCGGTGTACTTTTCTCCTTATCCCTTGAGCCTGTAACAGAAAATAGTTCCAGTGAACTTGTTATCCTGTGAGAGACAGGTTGGCCAAACCCTGGCATTATTCCAGAAAAAAACTCGGGCTGTAGTAGCTTTTGTTTCCTGTTGGGGGCGCTTGTATCTCAGTTAATAGTAGCTTGTTCACATCAGGAGAAATCCTTTGTTGTCTCCAGTTGCACAAGTGGCCTGGATACCAAGAAATTTCCAGGGTCAAGTGACTTTGCGTAAGACTCCAATTCTGACAGTTAAATTTGATCTCAATGGTCTGTTTTATTTCTAATAAATAGGCCACAGGCCATGTTTCCGAGTCGTTGTGTTTGCTGCCAATTTCTACCAAACACAAACTGACAGGCACGGAAGCAGAAAAACAGACAGGAAGTTTCCCCTTTTTGGTGGCCAGACAAGAAGTTACGAGGAACATGAGGAAGAATCCATGAACGGGGAAGCAGGGAAATCAAAAATCACAGCCAGCTTCTTCTCTCTTTCTAAAGCCTTTTCATACCAGAGGAGACAAAGGAAAGTGCTTGCCAGACACTTCATAATGCTGTACAGATTACTGGCCCACTTGAGCGCACAAATGTTCCCCAGAACATACTTAACGCTGTGCAGCTTTTGATTAAGCTCGTCGTCAACCTTTCCAAACTCCTCGCTCCTGAATTACTTTTCAGCTTACTCGGCTGACCCTTTGTCACTTGACTGGGGGGATTATCGGGAGGAAGAGGTCCAGCATGTGACTCAGTGGGGTCAGACGGAAGACTTGTCCAGGAGGACCAGTGTCACAGAGGTCGGGATTTAGTGCCAGTGACAAGGGTTATCTTGAGATGTTTTGAGGGAACACAGGGGATGAGAGCTTGGAGGGTTTCTTGTCCTGTTATCTGTCCTCCTGACCCGTCAGTGACCACCCCCCACCTTAACACAGCACCCCAGCCTTCACACCAGGAACAGCTTTGATGTTTGATCTCGAGCTCTTGTTTGCAGAAGAGCTGGAAGGCCCTTTTGCAAACACAACCTAAACCTTCACCCCATAAAGACCTCTCGACCCCTCTCGTCCTGGCAAACAGAAAGTGGACCATCCACCACTGTTACTGTTTTTACTCTGTAATGATCGCATGCAATTACTTTGGCTGAGGTAATATACCCTAGAGTGTCCAAAATGGTGCCCAAATGATGCTTAATGAGATTGTAAAGTGGTTTATTATGAGTTTTTAGGACTTATCTTGCATTTGCTATAAACAATGCAGTTTATCTCTACACAACAAAACCAGGTTATGGAAAAAGTAAGGCTGAAGCCCGACATGTTCACTTATCCCATAGGCTTGTTATTGCAGTCAAATATGAATATTTTACAATTGCATGAGTGATAGAGTGGTAAGAACACCAAAAACTAGCTGCAAACTAAAGACAGATTCTATAGCAATAAGGCACTGAGAGCCATTAAAGGAACAGTAGCAAAAAAGGTTGTTAAATGGTGTTAATTAAACATTAGTTTAACAGTTTGACCGTAGACTAGAGGTCTAGGATGCCTAGTTGAAGGGACCTTTGTGTCCTATTCCCCACCTTGCTCTCTGTCTGAGTGAGAAATGTAGGAATTGTGTGTACCAAAGAAGTGACGTATGAGGGAAACGTGTGAGGAACGGATTTAAAAATAAAAGACAGCAAAATTAGAATTCTATACACACAGAGCAGGGCATCCTTTAAAAGACAAAGTGGCTAGCATTGCATTCATCAAACACCCAATAGTACAATAATAAAAAGCATCAAAAAGTTTTAAAGCATGGTAGGAGTTATGTCCGTTTGCAGAAAAACAGACTGCCATGCAAGGCGATATTATGGGTAATGACATATGATAAAATAGGACCCTAATATGGATGCCTGTGAAACATGTTTTGTGAATTATTAGAATAGTTAGAACATTAACATTTGTCAAAAGTAAGTCTATTTAGCAGTTGTTCATGGTCAACCGATCAATTTCCTTTGATAAATCAAATTAAGGGGCTTCACAATACTGCCTTTTATCTAGAGAAGAAGTAACATCAAAGTGGTAGTAATAACTGAGCTGTGATTTGTCCAGAAACCAGATGGATAGTGACCGTTTGTAATTTCCTTCAAAGGGAGTGTGGTGTGTTTTTCACGTGGCACTGATCATTCTCTGTGTACAGTCAACAAAGCGCAACTGGTAAGAAAGAGTACTGACACACACTTCTTCTTCTTCTACTATATATGTAATACCTCATCCTTATTCAAAAACTAGATGGGGGCCTCTCTAATATGTAGTCCTTTCACTTCAATCCATCTCTCTCCATCACTGTTTCTGTCAACCTCTTATCCCCTTTCTTTCTACAGATGTTTTTCTTTCTCCCCGCTGTGTCAGTCTCTCAACAAGTGACCTCCACTTTCTTCGGTTGACATTCATTCCGTGCACCTGCCTTCATTTCCTAATAGGAGAAATTAAAGGTACTTATCTGTAGACTAATTATGTTTCCTGATCACAAAACTTTCTCTACGCCGTTAATAAGATATTATTAATATTAGTTGTCTTTTACTCAACCTATTTTGTATACATTCTGTTATGATATAATTACTTAATGTTATCTTAATAGAAACATGACTTCGCAGTAGTGTGTATTATTTTTTATCCTCAGGTCATTTTTTACATTGCAAACACCCATGTAGGTTCATATTCACCTGCATTTCAGATGTGGACGGTGTATGATGCTGATTCTTTGATGATAAACTGACAATGTAATGTATGTGTGTTTATGGTGCTGCATATTAAGCACCATACTATGATTTATGGTTTCCGTGAAAAATCACTTGGAGATCAATCTTTTTTTAAAAAAAAGGGAATTTAAGATTTTTTTTTTATAGATGTCATAGATTTTTTTCTACAAGGATTTGATCAAATCTGGATTAATAATACATAAACAGTTTAAAAATGTATAATTCATCAGGTGGTCCTCATACCTTCCATATAAGAATGATAATCTGCTAGTAGTTTAGCTGCAGTTTAACAGTGCTGTTTGGACCATCTCACTTCTTCTCACCCTGGATAAAAGATAAAAAATAGAGTGTGTGTATACATTTATTATATAGGACCGAGGCTTAATTAATATGAGTGAAAACGCCTCTGGCCTGTACCTTAACAGGTTTATGTTAATTATCCTCCCGTGGCAGGAGCAGTTGTGTATGCAGGTACTAATGAACTCTTAATAGTGTTAAATCTAACAGCCTCTGAATGATTCCACTAACTGTTTTATGGCCGTGTGGGCAGAACCCTAATTGGGGACTTGTGGCAAAGAGCTCTCTTCACAGCTTCCCTAGGTTTAACAACCTGCAAAATGCAACTGAAGCTACACTTCATTGTGCCAAAGAAGAGAGAATGCAATTATAATTAGTACATTTTTATATCCCTGTCATGTCTACTATTTGCTCTCATTCCACATGATTACAAGACACTGCTGTATACTGTCTGTATCAGACATAAAAAATACAGCCGGACTTATGTAAAATGTCAAAATTAAGACTACTGTAAAATACTGTATATTTACAAATAAAATTAGAAAGAAATAAAGTGCTTTTTTGATCCTGATTAAGGGCTTTCTTCCTCTTCTCTGAGGCTTATACATTTGCATAGCTGTCACGGTAAAAGAAATGTAAAGTCAGCAGTGAAAGATTAACTACATTAGTGAGAGCAGGATGTTTGTTAATTGGGGTGAATTAAATGTTGTGTATTCAGTGCAGCACAAGGGCTAAAGTTGTTTGTGTGCTTGAAGAAATTGAAAAAACTTTTTATTTTTGTTTTATAATTAAACGTCCTGAATGCAATGAACTGAATATAATTGTGTGACTCAGAGGGGGGGTCGTGGTGTATTTCCGGTAGAGGATTAACTGTAAAGAGGGAAGTCTTCCCCTGGTTGGGGGCAGCAGTCCCCCGCTGAGAAACGGCCGAGGTGTGACGGAGGGGATTCCAGAGCACGCAACAAAAGGCAGCCACTTTGATTTGAACAGCAGTTTTAGTCTCTCACACACACACACACACACACACACACACACACACACACACACACACACACACACACACACACACACACACACACACACACACACACACACACACACACACACACACACACACACACACACACACACACACACACACACACACACACACACACACACACACACACTTCCTGATCCTCAGCAGCCCTGCCCTCAGGTCTCAGCCAGTTGAAAGATGGGGGAAACTCCAGATGCTTCACAGCAGTTGTGGGCTGTGACTTGGAAGGAAGACGGGAGCAGTGGAAGACTGGCAGGAGGAGGACACTGATGGAAGATTGAAGCTATGTATGGAGTGGAACAATTTAATAGCAGTGGCGAAGGCCTAAATTAATAGTAGAACTGTGGAGGTTTTGGCCTGAAGGAGCGTTTCCAACAGAGAGGGAGGGCAGCAGCCAGCAACAGGGGAGGACGGGTGGGGTGAAGGGAGGTTCCAGACACTCTGTATGATGGATGGACTGGTGAGGAAGAGAGGTGGGGGGAGAGGGTTCAAAAGAAAAATGACCCAGACTGCTGCTGAGATGTAGTGGGAGGGAATGCAGGGCAGCAGGACATGTGGGGATCTCATAACCGAAAAGGGGGTTTGCAACACCACCATAGCGAGGCTAACCAAACACAAGAGTTTCAGTGGAAAGAAAACATTAAAATAAATAAATGATGTTTAAAAAAGCTGGCTCTGAATCTGTTTTCTTTATTGCAATGCTCCAGTTTGCTCCAAATTCTGCAACACTGCAGTAATCAGTTTGACTATACGCCAGTAAACTATGCAGAGGGTCCATGGAGATGTCACTGGATACAACGCAGAGCTATTACACCTTTCAAGATGCCTCTGTGGCTTTAGTGGTAGGCATAAACCTTTTGACTGGGGTTAACTTCAGGGCTTTTAAAACATGATCCAGCCAACACCCCCCCAACACACACAGCCAGAAATGAAAACCTCTCCTCACACACACCTACTTGCTCTCTCTCCTTCAGGGCCTGCTAAAGCCATTATGGCTCTAAAAGAGATTGTATCAGCTCCAGGCAGACAAGCAAATAGTTAGTTAGACAGTTAGATATACAGACAGCGACCTGCAAACTAAGAAGCCTCTGTGCTCGGGACGGGCCCGGCTAAATGTCTGGCTACTCTTCAGAGGCTCTCAGGTGTGACCGGCCGGTCTCCTGTGTACCACAGCCAAGGCGGCAGACAGGCACAGAAGTGTTCTGTGAGCCTGGAGTCAATGAATATCTGCTCTATCTCTGCCGTCACAGGCCGCATACGCTGCTGTGAGCAACTTAAACACAAGCCAGATCTTCTTTCCTGCAGAACTATGCAGGCTTTCACTGAGTTAATGCATATTTTTAGGCTGAGCCAAGGTCAAACTTTTTGCCAAAGACCTGCCTGACACGTAATTTCTCCCAGCAAATGCGGTTCCTTGCATTTGATGACTAACTTCGCATTCGAATCAAAGACTTAAGCCAGACCACAAATGCATAGCAGCAGGATTTTAAGAGAGGCTTTGGTTCTTAGCTTACTCATACATGTCTTTCTCACTGCACTAACACTGTTACACTGGTTGAGCCTGAACCCTACAGAAGAGGCCCCTAATGTCCCCCTCCCCAAACTCTCGCTCTCGCTCTCTCTCACACACACACACACACACACACACACACACACACACACACACACACACACACACACACACACACACACACACACACACACACACACACACACACACACACACACACACACACACACACACACACACACACACAAAATTGCTGATGGCTTGTTTTCATGAACATATATTATTTCCAGATGGAGGTCATGAATAAAAACCTGACGGAAACAAGTCGGGTGAAACTGGAAACTTAAAAAAACAGAAATGGAGGGGTATGGAGCTGAGTAAAAAAAACAATCTCTCTCCTCCCCCGCTCATTCCCTGAACTTAAAAAAAAAAGAAGAAAAAAGACCAACTTGTCAATTACACGGTTAAAAACAGAGGACCAGTGTGCCACACATGAACATGAAGTGAGCAATACCACATGATCGTTTTGAACATTTCACCACGATGCAAATATGAAAACATCCCTAAACAAAAAAATGACTTTCATGAGAAAACAAACAGGCTCAGAGCGGCTCAACCTTCAGACCTCCACACATATTTCCAGCTAAATAAACAAAGTCAGAGGGAAGAAAGAGAATACTTTCAGCCTCAACTGAGAATCCAAAAACCATGCTGTGAATACCTCCTCTGAAACAACTGCAGATTCTGATGCCCATGATTCACCAACACCAGGCTCTCCAACAAACCTGAACATGAAGGAAGATGTTTGATGAACTCTGAATATAAACTAAATTCAACTGAATGACCTAATGAATACAATCGCCACTTTGCATTCGTTTCAAAACATTTTATTTTAGAAAACATAATGTGCAAGCTACAGGCAATGCCGTCCATTAGCTTTGTTAAAAGGAGTGTCAAGACAAACTGTTCAGATATTTTCTTCTGCGAGTGGACGTGGATGAAGATCAGCAGCAGCTGTACATTTTAATAAAGTAAAGCTTGTCACTGGGAGAGGGGCGTGCTCGCTATTATCAGTGTGGAAACCTTACTTGTGAATAAATGTTTTAAAGGTTTTGAGTGACCAGTTTAATGAGTCGGCCATGAATCTATCAGCTAGCTACTTTTTCTGCTTTTAACTGTTGGCTCCTAACTTGCATCTGGACACTAGAGAAACTAAACAAATTAAATAGTTTGACATTTGGGGATAATACTGTTTTCTTACTGAGCATTAGATGGCGCTTTTGTCAAGCAGCCAGTTAGCTTAGCTTAGCACAAAGATTGCTAACAGGGGTTAACAGTTATCAGGTCTCTGTTAAAAGGTAACAAAATCCACCTAGCAGCACCTATCACTCGCTCACTGATACACATGTTATATTTTTGTTTAATTTGTACAAAAACAACTAGCTATAATTGTGCTAAGCTAACAAACTGCTCATAGCAGCTTCACCTTTACCGCATGTCAATTTTTGTCAGAATGGCTAGGTCATGACCCGCCATACTGTGACTCTGATTAGCTAGTACTTGTATCCTTTGTTGATTGGTTAAGAATATCAGGGTAAGCCAATGAGAGGCAGAGTAGGGCGGGTCATGCCCTCCACATGCTAAGGGAAAAACAAAATATTGCGTACGGCTAACCGCACAGACATGAAAGTGGTATCAGTACTCGTCTAACTCTCTGCAATAAAGTAAATAAGTGTAATTCCCAAACTATTCTTTTACACTTCCAATGTAGATCTTTTTTGTGGCCATCTGCTGTTTTTTCACTGAGGTTTTAAGTCTATTTACAATAGCTCAGATAAAACAAACATCGTGTGTGGGATTATTTCCCAACCAGTCCTTCTAGTCAGTCCTGCTGAGTTGGTCCAGTGCGTCGGTTTGTTCTTATCTAATCTGACTCAGACTTCTTATCTCCACAATCAGACTCTAATCAGCCAGCTTTGTCCAGACAACAAGGGGCCAACATGAGGCAAAGAGGACCCCGAGGCCTCCCCCGTGTCTCAGCCATAAAAGTGTAATTTGTAGACAGGACATGCCCTTTCAAGTTAGTAGTAATGGTATAGCTGAATGGCAAATCAGTCACCACATTAAAATATATTTGTTTTTTCTGACAAAATGCATTATTTTTGCGTAATTTTGTATTTCTTCAATTAGTTTCCTACCTAACAGCAATAGGGAAATATGTAAAGAGTGCAGGATGACCTTTTACAAAAGTATCTGGCTCATATCAGGACATCACTGGTATTTGGTCTGCTCTTTCTCTCCCCCCAGACTCTGCGGCTGCTACAAGTCCTGACTTTACAATTCCTTCAGCCTGCCACCCTGCAGTCCTGCCCTTATCTCAACCTCACCCGGCTCCTCCTGGCAGGCACAGATGGCAAGCCCATTCGTGTGCAAACCGCAGATTGAGCTCTGATTGTCCTGATGACTGCCTTTGTCTAACAGTAATGCCCCCTCTCTCAACATGAGAAAGGGACGGTAAGTAAGCTAATTTACATGTATTAATTAAGGCTCATAATGAGCTCAGCATGACGTGGCATTTGAATGCATTCCTCTGGTATTGTGCAAACTCTGCGGAGCACCGTAGGTTTCATTCAGATGGGCTACAGATTGTAGATGTGTGGGCATGTGAGCTGATAAAGGATTTAAAACACACAAAAACCAGGTCAGTATACACATGCAAGTTCCACCTCCCCCACACACTGACACACACACACACACACACACACACACACACACACACACACACACACACACACACACACACACACACACACACACACACACACACACACACACACACACACACACACACACACACACACACACACACACACACACACACACACAATAAACAGGCTGTTAGTTATAGCTAGACTTAATACAATCAAAAAAGCATTTGACACTCACAGCAAAAAGTAGAAACAATACATTTATATAATTACAAAAATGTAAAACTGTACAATGACAATAAGTGAAGTATAAAAAAAACACTGAAGTGAATAATTTTTCATTGAAAATAAAAGTTTCACCCACAAGGTGCACATAAGCTAAAATGCACAATCATGTAAGAACAATCACATTTCATTTGATCATATAAATATTTATGCACTAAGCAACATGAACTACGTTTACAAAAGTATGTAAAAAACAGACTGCTCGGGAATGGATTTAATCATCTTTGCTCATTGTTGATGTGGAAATGCTTACATGGTTGTTGCCATCTCATACCACAGCACAGCTAATCCAGGGAACCATGAAAAAACAGCCGCAACCTCAGCGCATTAACATCAAAGTGTATTGGTATAAGAGCTTGTTTTCTTTTTCGCGTCCTCAGGCTTCAAACGCTGAGCTGCAGCGGCTGTTCTTATTACCTCTTTGGCTTAAAAATCCTACTAGGGGGACCCGGCCTCACAGCGAAAGCCAACACACATGGCAAATAAAGACAAGGTAGAAAAAAAAAAAAAAAGAAACATGTTGAGGGCACAAGGCTCTCCCTCCTTAATTGTACCTGAAGGGAAATCCCTTTAAATAGTAGTTGGCAGAGGCAGTGAGCTGGCAGGCAGATCAAACAGTCACTGAGCAGAAGCCCTATAAATACATCACATTCACTTGCCTCACTTCAAACGCCTCCTCAGCCCGGCCTCTACGCTCCTCCCGCAAAATCCACAGAGCCGAGCAGCGTTCAACATGTTCACACAGAGGACGCGGTTCTCATCTTAAGCGCAACATTTTTCGCGTGTTGTGTTTTATCTCTCGTCTCACTCAGCTCGACTGAAGCTGGATTGTTCCGTGTGTCACACTGTTGAAGCTTCAGGAGCTTTGGTTTTCTTAACATACACCTCTGATGTCCCATCAGGCACCAGATGACTGAAGCTGCTCCTGAAGGAGGCCAGGAGTCGACCTGCACAGCACGAAAAAAAAAATACAAAGAGAGAAAAAAGGGCATGTTAAACACATGTGCAACATCAATAACGTAGCATGTCTTGACTTGATATATTTAATTACTGTATACATTTCAACATTTAAAACCTTCATCGAAAGACTAAAAGAGCAGCTGCTGACTATGTTTACTCAGCAGTCTTAATCAGACATGATTTTGTGGGTAATTATACATGCTTATTATAGAGCGCTTTCAGTATCTGGCTGATTAAAATGTGTAATGAGCTTTACAGACTAAACTGAGCTGGAAAACATTTATAAGACCAGCAATTTGATAAAAATAAACATTTCACACACTTCCTGGCAGAGGAAATGAAAGGAGGAGTCAACGGGGGGTTTACTAACCAGTCCATGTCGTCTGTCCGGTCAGAGTGAAGCTGTTGCATTGCGTATGGGAGTTACAGATGAAGGCTGCTTCTCTGGCGCTGTGGACCGACAGCACGCAGCCCTGCTGGCTGTAGGACGGCCAACAGCGGTACTCGGCGTTCCCAGAGGTCCCCATACCTCGCATCACGGTGTAATCTAACCACAGAGGATGAGATGCCACTTCAATACATGACGCCACTGAATGATTTTGAAGAGCTCTCTGAGGAGAAGATGAAAGTTTAATGATCCCTGTGGGGAAACTGATACAGTGCAGCATCGAATGAAGATAATACAGATAAGAACATAGAGGAGAACAACAAAGAAGACAGGTTGAAGGTGAAGATACAGCATCTTTGTCATGCAACTACAGAACTCTTATGACTGAAAGGGATTCCTTAAATATTTATAATTGACAGGTTCAAAAGAATAAAGTTACCTGAACTTATGTTGGCTGTTACACCCGGATAATTATGTCTAGAGGACATTAGCTGTCAGTAGAAGCAACTGAAAGAATCTAGTTTGTTGTGAACATGTTCACCAAAGAAAGATTGTGTTTCATCATGATAGAAAAATACATTTACATAGACTTTTGTGTCCTGTAAGAAATGTATACATGTATTGCATTTAGAATGTATACATATGTATAATGTTAACAATTTTCCAACTAAATATTTTTCTATATCTGATGCATTAACATGTTCCCAAGAAACCAAAAAAAGTAAACCTTTTAATAATTACTGCCAGTGTTAATGACAAATTGGGATCCAACTAACGGATATTTTCATTGGTTAATAAGCCAATTATTTCCGGGATTGTCTGGTTAACAAATAGTGAGAAAATAGTGAAAAATTACTATTTCTTAAAATCATAACTTTCCAGATGAGGTCTTCAAATAGCTTCTTTTGTCCGTCCAAAACCTAAAGATATTAAATCTGCTCTGACAAGCACGACTGAAAAGCATTAAATCGTGAAAACTGAGAAGCTGGAACTACAAAAACTTTTTTGAATAAAGCCAAAGATAGAAATAGCTGCAATTGTTTTTGTTACACATGCTAATGCTAACCCTGAGCCTTCAGGTCGTTGTAAAAATTTGACACCATTTTGAGCATTTCTTTCCTCTAACGAGCTGTTGCTCCATACTAAAAAAATGTCTTCACTCCACGTTCCTCCTGCCTGAACATTTGTGCTACATTCATCATTATAACTCTTTCAGTCAGACTTCATGTGGATCTGATCCTAAATCATCTGCTACATATTAGCAGGAGCCACGAGAAAGAAGCATGCACACACTCACACTCACACACACACACACACACACACACACACACACACACACACACACACACACACACACACAAGAGCAGGACAAAAGCCTAGTCTGTGAGCCTTACGGAGAAGGAGGCACACTGTTACAAACTGTTAACCTTCCTAAATGGCAGGAGCTGGTGTGTGTGGGGGCATTGTTAAGGAGGAAAAGGACACGAGGATCTGCCTTCTCGGTTCGAGCAAAGGGAACAAGGACAAGGAGTGTTTCGAGGATCCTTCTCAGGGGAGAAAAAAAATGAGGCCTGTTGGGGAGCAAAAGGGTGGCAGGCCTCAGCTGTTGAGGAGACAGACACAGATGAATATAAGCTCTTTGTGTTTAAGATGAGCCTCGGGAAATAGACCTTCCTTTCTTATTAATATAAATATTTATTTATGGCATTGCTCAGGACCCTAAGGAGTTAACCATTTACCTTTTTGCACATAACTCCTCCATCAAATCACAAATGATCTCAGCTGTGAAAAAGTTACATCCACATAACCAATTAATCTCCATCTGTCAGCAATTTCAAATTAAAACATGATGAGCGTCTTTCTCTCTCACACACACTGTTCCTCTTTGAGCTGTGTTGCAATTTGTTTTCCTTTTAAATCAAGCTTAGTTTCCCCTTTTAGGGAGGACATATTAATGAGCACGTGTTTTTCAATGCACCATTGCACATCTTTTCTGTTTGTTTTTCTCTGCTGGTTGTTTAATCGTTTAAAGCAACAGCTGGACATTTTGAGTAATATGCTAATTTGCTTTCTTAGGGAGAGTTAGACTTAAAGATAAATAGCACTCACATGTCTGTATGCTTAATATGAAGCTAACGCCAGAAGATGGTTAGCTTAGCTTAGAACAAAAACTGGAAACGGCTAGCTTGGCTCTGTCTAACTGTATAAAAAAAACGATGCACAAACACCTCTAAAGCTCACTAATTAACAAATGATATCTAGTTTGTTTAATCAGTACAATACCGGAGTAGTAAAAAAGACATTTTGCAGTTTAACAGTGGGTTATGTGCTGGACTGGATCTTGGCTTGCAGCAGTAACCTCCTACTTATGGACAACCAGCAGAGTAAAAAAAAAGTATCTTCAACGGATAAGATATGATATTGAAAGGTGCTGCTAGGCAGATTCTTTAGCCTTTGGACAGAACCAGGCTAGCTGTTTCCAGTTTAACCGTCTGCTCGCGGTAGCTGCATATTTACAGACAGACACTGTATGGGGAATGGTATAAATCATCTTATCTTACTCTCGGCATTAAAATTAAAGTGTGTATTTGCCAACATGTCAAACTAGAACTAAACTAAATTAAAAAACATTACCAGGCTTTTCCTCCAGCCAAAATCAGCTATGTTTGAACAAAACCCACGATATAGTTATAATATACACACACATTTCTGGGGGTCTTATCACACACACTAAGCAGCAGCAGCAGGGTTGACTCATGGCACCTCCTTGTTAAGCTAGAACATTCCCTCCTGGTGTCAGCCTCAGCGCCCAGGCCTCTTTACCCTGAATCTGTGATTAAATTCACAAAGTGCTGCTATATAAACAGTCCAGCATCTGGGGGGACGGAAAAATCTCACCACAGGAACGCAGCCAGTCATTCTGTTATTAATATTTCATAGAGTTGAGAGGAATGACGGGAGGGGACAGAGGGGGGGGCTGCAGTGGAGTGAGTGAAGGCCAGTGGAAGAGAAGAAAAGTGAAGGACTTTCAGTGTTTATACTGGAAGAATACAGAAGTGGGACAAAAAGTTTGCCAAAAAGTACTTTATATGACTATTCTGTAAGGCATATGTACGTTAGCCAGAGTTTTCTTTTATGTAAATGATTCAAAAGTTGTACGGAAAATTTCTACATGACTACTCTAAAAGGTTAAACTGAATAACTCGTAATACCAGTACTGTTTTTTTAAATTAACGCCGACTGTGCTTTCTGAGCCAGAGACATGCAGGATTAATCCCACTTTGTTGGTCTTGTCCTCTCATTCCAGCTGCCTAATAAACCTGTCAAAACAGCCTGAGAGGGAGAAACACCGCCCTTCATTTTTTTTCAGATAAAATATGAAAACAGAGGTGTAGACTGTGTGAGTTTTCTCTTATAAAAAGGGGTAAAAAAAAAAAGTCAAGCATTCTCCAAGAAGGAAAGGGTCTACAACAGGGCCCACTGTACTTTATAAAAAGCAGCCTTCATTCCACAAGCTCTTACCTCTGATTATTGATGGAGGCAGGTTGTCCAGGTGCAGGCCAGACTTGTAGAGGAGGAGGATGTGTTCAAAGGCCTCCAGCGTTTGATTGATGTCAGCTTTCAGCTCCCCTGGACACACAAAATACATTAAGATCTGGTAAAAGATCTAACTGACTACAGGCATAAAGTCATACTATCCAATATGGATGATTTGTTCTTCCCTCGCTAGGCGTCTAATCCCAGTCGTGTCATCGCAACAGATATTGTATTCATTGCCCTTGTTACATGTCAGGAAGCATCTTGTCGAGCTCATTAAAAAAAGCACTTATACCGAGGCATGTCATTACACGACTGCAATAATGGAGTGATTTGCTTTCTGATCTCCAATAGCGAGCGTCCCGTCATGTCAAGACGTCTCTCGTCCTCACCTGTGGAGTTCATGATGTGGTCTACCAGGTGTGTGAAGCCGAGCGGGGCCTGGTGAGGCAGCAGGTAGGTGAAAAAATACCTGGGGCCAGACAAAGACAACTCAGTCAGACAGACAGAAAGACAGACAAGCCCCATCACATAGTTCCCACAGAACATGACGTGTCTCACCCCAGTGCTAAAACAAACACAGTCCATAAAGCTGTCCATTTTAAACAGAAAAGACTCCCTTTTTTTCCACTGAAGCTACCAATTTATTCATCACAGCTCCTCCATCAAACTTCACATTTCCAGCTGTATGTCTTTACTTCCAACAACGTTTAGCAGTCGACTGGGCCTGTATTTAAGCAATCATCCACGTAGCTGCTGCTCCATCCAACCATTACACATCTATCACGTAGTAAAACTGTCACTTCTCTTACCTATAGGCATTGTAAATGTTCCTCTTTTCGTTCAGGCCTTCACACACTCCCTGTGCCGAGCATGGCAGAGTGAAATTTCTGTGTGGAAACTGGAGGGTGCAGTCGGCGTCTGTCTGACAGGAAGTCTCCTCTGCGCTGGCGTCGTCCAGGTCTGTGAGCTTCAGCTCGCCGGACACGGTGACAAACTGCCGGGGCTGGAAGTCCAACAGAGCCACGGAGCCCAGAGGAGACTGGGAGAGGAAGTGGAGGAGCCTGACCAGGTCCAGACACACCTGGGAGGAGATCAGACATGCCAAAACCTGATCAGTTAGATTGATGACCATTTGTTTAAGTGCAAAGGAAGGCAGTCAAAGAGTAATATATTGTCCTTGCAGCTCCTAAAACATTGTAACAAGAAGTCATTTATAAGGCAAAAAGCCAAACATCCACTGCTTCAACTCTCCAATGTGGGGATTTACTCATTTACTGCTGTTTCACATAATTTCAAATTTAATATTTTTAACTTTTGTATTGTAGCAATTAAAAGACGTCACATTAGGCTCTAGCAGCTTTAATTTGGACATTTTCTAAATTAAATCAGGGCTGCAACTAACTGCTACTTTCATTATCATTTAATCTGTAAACTATATATTGATTAATCAGTTGTGGTATAAAATTAGAAACAAATAAAATTATTTAAATCCCAAGCTGAGAGTCCAAAACCCAGTTTACTATCATAGAAGATTTAATAAAAACAGCAAAAACATCCAAACGGAAAACCCAGAATACTGATTTTTTTTCATGATTATTCGATGAAAAGAAACCCAGAAATTTGTGGATTACATGCTTCCCTGCAACTTCCTGCTACTTGTTGTCAAATAAAAGCCTTTAATAAAATCCTGGAATAACCAAAACATTCTTGGTGGTCAAGCTTAACACAGACTTGTTTTTTCCTGAAAAGGTGACACATTGGATAAATGTAATTAAGTTTCACCAAATTGCTAAAAATGGTTAAATATAGAAACCTCCAGTCTTTCATAAAACACTGTATTATTCTCTTTTAAGGCGTTTCACAAGCCACATTTGCAAGCCATTTCCTGAGTCTGTTTTTATAGCACTCTTTAAATCCTACAATAAAACAGAAAGAGAAAATAAGTAAGCTACCAAAGGCAACATAAAGGCATTAGCCACACACTGACAGAGCATGAAATGATTCTGTCACACTACAAACATAGCTGCCGTGTTAGGTAATGCTCCGGGTCTCTTGGACGTCACTTGTTGGGATCGGAGCACTGTAATAACAGGGCCGAGCGAAACCGAACACCCCCGGATTACTGTAGCCAGCGCAGATGCAACCAAGCTGAAAGGGGCCGAGCAGCTCCAGGGGGGTATTATGAACGGCTATTTGGGTGATGCAGCAAAATGAGGCCCATAGTTGAGATGATACTTGCAGACTGTGATGTTACTTTTGCTAATCCAAAAATCTTCTCATTCACTCTTTCTTTCCATTTAAACACATCCATGCACGAACACGCACACACACACGCACACGCAGGATCCCTGGAGAGTAAATCCAGCTTCTGTTGACTCCAACTGTGAGCATACCTGTGATGGGGGTTGACCAAAACTCAGTGTGTGTGTGTGTGTGTGTGTGTGTGTGTGTGTGTGTGTGTGTGTGTGTGTGTGTGTGTGTGTGATGACATGACATTCCTAGCCTGCAGTGGATTAACTCCAGGACCCATCTCCATTCCAACCACGGCCTGATCAAATACACTGAGGGACAGATGTCAGACCTCCAGGAGTTTCAAATGTCCGCCTCCCTCATCTTTCAACCTCCATCTCTGCTGCCAAGAGGAGCGAGGGCTTGCACACGCATAACGTGCAAACATGTGCGAGGGAGACTTTTAGCCTCAAAAGCGAGCAGTGTAGTGAGAAGGACAAATGACAGAGCTTTCGTATCGACAGCTGAAACGTGAGAACTAACGTGCTTACCCTGAATCTGTCCTCCCAGGGACTCTGGAGCAGCTGGATCATCTGCAGAGGATTCCCCTGCTCCAGAATCACCGTGACTCTTCCATCCTTTCCTCCTCTTCCTCCTGAATCTCCTGCACAGTGACCTTTGAGCTGTGGAAATGTAGATTAACTGTGGGTTAGTCACAGTGAAGTAGAGCAAAATAAAAAAGGAACAAGATCATTATTATCAATATGTTTGATTTTTGCATTTCAACGCTGTAGAAATGAGAGAAAGCAACAGGCTAAAGTGTCTTAAAAGTTCTCATCATAGGACTGAAGTGAGAGGACATGATGTTCTGCCAACCGCGCTCTCTGCGGCTCAGACTTGTGACAGTGAAATCATATTAGTCCAAACGGGCATGTGCTCTGTTTATTTGTGAAATTGATCAGTTGAGCCATTAGACGCATTGCTGTCACACGATGGCTGGATGGGACAAACTGGCTCGTTTGATTCAAAACTAGTTCTAAATTGGGCTGTAATGGTTTGAGTGAATAAACTCTGGGGGGGGGTTTCAGAAGCAACCGGGGTTTGTGGAGGGGACAGAGGCACATTGTCTGCTCTTGCCAAACTGGACCCAAAGGTCAGAAGAGGGTCAGTGAATTTAATTTAATTACATGGGAAGGTCCTGCAGAGCCAGTGAGGCCTTTCATCCAGCTCAGTGCGTTTGAGACAAAGGAAAATGTGAGCAGGGGAAGGCCGACATGGATTATGGAAAATCTTAATAATAATAATAATATGCCATCATTATCTCCTGTGTTTTAAAGTGAACAGCACTTATAATGCTCTACTTTTCAACAACTTTACATTCAAATATATTGTCTATTATGTTTTGCATTTTGACAGTAGCATTAACATGAATATTTAAGTGTATAAAACCCTTTTAGGAGTCTTTAAATGAATGCATACAAAACAGACAGAGGGAGCACTTCACCTTAATGACGTTTGGATGCTGCAGCCTCTGCAACAGGACGATTTCTTTCTTCAGCTTGTAAGAAACCAGCTCTCGGCAGCCTCGAGGGTCTCTGAAATCCTCCACACACTTCCCCATGTCTATCCCCTGCTCATTGACGAGCTTTAAGGCCACCGGCTGACCTCCGGCTAGATGCACTTTGACAACAAGTTTGGTGTATCCAGACCCGAGGATCTCCACCGCCTGCATGCCCACCAGAGAGCCACAGTCCATGTCATCCATATGCGCTTCCCTGGAGCCATGTGTGATCTCGTTCCACAGACTGTAATCCAAAATCGAGTCACTGTGGAGAGAATGTCGTCTTCCATCACCATCACCATCACCATCATAACCAGGTAAAAGCAGCGGGATGATTTCTTTCCGCCTCTCGTTGAGCTGGTAGATCAACGCCCCGCGGAGCGACGTGAACTCCTCCTCATCACCAGAGACAGTTGCATTGGAAAAGTAAGATATTCTGGCTCCAAACTGCTGCACGCTGCTAATCAAGAGTGACACCAGAATGGAAAGAACCACGAAAGCCAGGAGGGCAGCCGCGCGTAAAGAGTTGCCCATCCCGGGCATGTTCTGGATCGGACCACCGCTCAGCTCCGACTGGAAAGGCTTGCTGACTCTTTCTGCGGCTGAAGTGATCGGCTCCTTGTTTCCATCTCTCCGGGAACTCCCTCTGGAGGTGTGTCCTGTAACTTTACACCCTCTGGACAACTCGACCTCATGTTGTCACTCAATCCGAGGCTGATTTGACAACAGCAATGTAGTGGAAGAAGAAATGAATATGAATAATTAACTATGGGTTTTATTTCACACCCAGTGGAAACATTACATTTGAACTTATGTTTAGATTATGCGTTTCAAATAAAAGTATTTTTAACTTAAATGCTGGTTAATTTATTAAAAATGACAAGATGATTATAGCGTTATTGTGTTGTTCAACATGAAGCATAATTGTTTTTAGATTCATAATGGAGAGACAGACAGAGGACTGCTGTCACCTTCACAATCTGTCCAACAGGTGGCAGCAAAGCACCTCCCCGTCTTCACTCACACACAATCCCTCAGAAATGGATTTATTACTGATCAGAAGCATGATAGTAATAGTAGGTTTGCAAAAGTTCACAGAAATAAACTGCCCCTTTCCACAGAATCTTTTTCTTTTTCCTGTTGTATCTTTATTATTTATCCAACTGTGTTTCTTTCACAGATCTGCACTGACGCTGTAATGAAGCGTTTCCCTCTGCATCACCAGTCGCTGGCAGAGATCTGCCTCAGGAAATTACAATGGCTGTCACCTCAGTACCAGCTAGAGGCTAAACACCCTCTCTACAGCCTCTCATTATATGTGTCTCTCTCTCTCTGTGTGTGTGTGTGTGTGTGTGTGTACGTGCCTCTCAGGCTTTGAATGCATGTGTATTTTTTTCTTTTCTTGTGTGTGCATGTGTGTGGCAGCTGCACAGTGTAAGTTAATCAATGTCTGAA
Source organism: Anoplopoma fimbria (assembly GCF_027596085.1). Lineage (NCBI taxonomy): Eukaryota > Metazoa > Chordata > Actinopteri > Perciformes > Anoplopomatidae > Anoplopoma > Anoplopoma fimbria. The sequence continues at coordinate 21,589,892 of NC_072463.1, forward strand.
GTCAACAAGGCATTAGCCATGTCAGCTGCAACACAGGCTGTTAAGAAAACTCCATGCCAACCATCAACACAGCGAGCCTTCTGTTTGAATCTGAGGACGACGTTGCACAAATGAACACACACAAAAACAAACTTGGGCATGAAGATGGGAAAGAAAGTCTAAGCTCAAAGGTCCACACAGCGTCATCCTTTGAACATTAAGGATAAACTAAACCCCTCTCCAACACAGACTGACTAGCTGTGATAGCTTCCCTCTCTCATAGCAGCTCCACCCGTTTACTATGAATCAGTTTTGAGCATCATGGCTCACTGAGGCATTATTAGATATCAATTATTGAGGTTATAAATAAAAATGTCCCCCCCATCCCATGATTCATATTTATAACCAGAGCCACAGCAGCAGCCGCTTCATTAACAGCAAGTCACACAGGTCTGCTGTGTCACAGTTCCTCCTCTCTTTTGTGCTGGCTCTGGCTCTCACTTCGCTTAATAAAAAACCAAGAGTCATATTCCTTTTTTCGGTCTTCTCTTTTGTCTTCTCACTTCCTTTCTGCATTTAGTAAAAAAGTAGAGCAATATCTGCAGTTTACCCCACTGTTTCTTGGGAATCGGTAAAGCTACTTTTTTGTCACTATAAATCCAACTATTTCAGCCTCTTTGTATTTCAAACTGCATTCATTAATGACTGCAGGCTTATTCACAGATAAGAATTTTGCATAAAATAAGACAATATGATAATGAATTACAAGACTACGCAGTAGGCTACTACTCTACTTTATAGATCAGTTATACGATTTTAAGCATAAGACATTTTGGGTTGGTGAAAATCCCTTTGACTGCTCAACTTTTCTATTTGGTTATAATGCAGTTGTATAGTTAGTAAGCCATTAATAAATGCTAATAGCTATTTCACTTTCTAATAAGCCATGTAGTCAAGTGTTAATTAGTCATTAATCAGGTGTTGTAATCCATGTCTTCAGTTGCACATGCAGAAGTGTTCAATCAGTCCACCCACTCCAAAGGGATTTTGCACAGCCTGGCAAACCAACAGTTGCTCTTATCACTGGCTTATACCTGATCTATAAAACAGCTATTCATTATAAACAACAAGTTACAACTTGTAAACACGTTATAAATCATCTCACTTGTCTGATTAAACATTGATCAAAGTCTCCTCCTTATTGATCGGTAAGCCTATTGATTTAAATAAAGGACATTGGAGACAATCCCTAACCTGAATTCACCTCATCAGCCTTGACAAGATGGCGCATTCACAATATTCAGCACAGTGGTGATCAGCAGCTGGAGGTCCCCAATTAAGTCGTTAATGCTTTTAATTGAACACAGCATCACTGTCTATGCACCTCCACAGCGTGCTGGCTAAACAGCATCTGTAGCTCCTGTCTGAGCCAATTGATCAGGCACCGATGCACACTCTCCCTGACTCCAGCACCGCGGCCGGTTGGACAGCGACCAGGCATCCTCCTCAGCATCACCACGACTCAGCCAATCAGGGCTCAGCTCGGGGCAGATTAACCCAAACAGCCCTGGTGCTGCTCCGTAGTAGCAGCCTCAGAAACAAGCTCCTGGTCCTCGTGTACTCTGTCTGGGCAGATGGGGACTGTTTGGTTAACCCGAATCTAAATAACAGGAAATTCACAGGCTACTGGCCTTTTTTTTGTGAGGAGGGAGATGGAAGCTTGCTCGATAATAGGAGAGAGCACGGATGCGATAGTGATGGATGATTCTCCTACAGATGAAAGGGGGATTCGGGAGCCTTGCCAAAGGTGGGTTGCTTTTTTTTCTTTTCTTGTCCGTGCATCTCTCTGGTGGATACCGTGGAAAAATAAATGAGGTTTCAAGTAGTAGACGTGGATGTGTTTTAACCCTCCTGTGGCCGATGCGAGTATCGTTCGTCCAGCTGTGTTTATGCTGTGGACAATAGGATTATGTAGATGATATGATTTCTGCTGATGTTTTTTTTTTTTTTTTTTTTTTTTTTTTTCCATAACACTTATTTAATTGGCATTTCAACATGGCATCACCCCTGATTATGTTGTACTGCTGATGAAACCAGGACATGGTCATGTGCTGTTGTCAACTTACTTTTAAGATTCTTATGTTTGGTAATCAAAACATTTTCAAGTCAAACATCATTACTTAATCTATGCAATATGTAAAAAAAAAAGAGCTGGTACTCTCAGTGATAGTTTATCATCAGATAAAGAAAATGTTATGCTCTTATTGTTTGCCTTTTCACATAAGCTACTGCATGCAGTCTCACACTCACAGCTACACTAGCTGACGTGAGAACTGTAAGATCTGTTCAGTGTCATCAGCCTCCTGCTGGGTCGATGTCACCCTGTCACTCATTCACTGCTGCATGCATATATATATATAACAAAACTAAAAGCCAAGGGGCTTGGAACATGAACGTCAGGCTGGAAACAGCTGAGGCCTGCCACCCTTCAGATCAGCAACCCGCCACAATTTTGTCCTCTCCTGGTTTGAAGGCAGACCCTCAAGTCTTTGTCCTCTCAATAACACAGAAGCTCTCTTTTTAGGAAGGTTAACAGTTTGCCTCCTGCATACAGCCTGAGCTTTTGTGCTTTTTTCCTTGTGTGTGTGTGTGTATGTGATTGGCAGTTTCGGAGATGCTCGAGGACATGACATTGACTGGCATCCGGAGAGTTGATGTAACAGACGGGCTGTTTAAAGGAGGAGAGACAGAGACCGAAAGGCAGACGGAGGAGAGAGTAGCAAGAGCTGACAGTCTTTAGCCAGCTATAGATATTTTTTGATCCTCCTTGCTGGAGTCGTTTGAATTCTTTAAAGCTTTCCTCAATCCCTATTCTTATATCTTAGATTAGTGTACACAAGATCAACTACACCAGTCAAACTTTGCTATGTAAGGTATAAAATGATTCTTACAAACAACTTACCAACATGAAAACCAGTGTAAAGTTACCAAGTACATTTACTGAGGTATTGTACTGAGGCACACATTTGGCGTACTTGTACTTAACTTTTGTATTTTACAAATTACATTTTTTACAAACTAAATGAGGAGGTTACAGAGTATGACACAGTGTTATAAAACGACTGACCAACTACAGCTGCAAAATGCAACTTACTACGATGATCTAATTGTGTAAGCCCCTTAGGCGGCATTTTGTCTACATTGATCATTTTACTTTTGATACTTTAAGTACATTTTGCTGATAAAACATATTTACCTTTACTTAAGTAAGATTTAACTTGTAACAGAGTTTTTTTCCAGTGCAGTATTATTAACTTTACACATATATTTTGTCCACCACAGCGTTTATTCATCAGCTAAAACTAAAGCAGTGTAATACAACAGCACATTAATACATTTTACCTACGTAAAGGTTACGGTGTTCAGTTTCAAGTAGATGTTGATTAAACTTTCTTGCCATTTTAGAGGCTGTAGTTAGCGGTGCTGTTGAATTATACTGTTGTATTAGACTTCATTCATTTAGCTTATAGTACTGATACTCAATAAATGAGACACTGCACTACACTACTGTTGTGACGTTTCTCAAACTTTTGACATTAGTGCATAATGCAAGTGTCTTTTTTTATCCCGGGTGTTGGGAGCAGCCCGGTGAAACCTTCCTGTATCATGGTGTATTTTTGTATTCATCAATTGAAATGTTAATGAGTATCACAAATTGCTCTCCTCATGTGTGTGTGTGTGTGCACGTTATCCAGCTCTGTGAAGAACGATCAAAGGGGAGTAATAGGATTAAATACTGAGCAGTCAGTTATGGGTTACACAGTACACACTAATAATTTAGCTTCTATTTAACCTGCTTGGAGTTCTGGATCAATGAGTATCACGCTACAGCATCAGAAACAGGTTTAAATTATTTGACAGTGTTCCAGATACTTCCTATGAGTGTATTTACCCACTCCAGCCCCTAAATAAGTTAAACTAGATGACAAACATTTGCTATGTGCCTAAGAGCTGCTGATAACACTGTGGGCTATTCATTATTTAGATCATATTATAGTTTTTTTTGTAATACGAAGACAAAATAGTGAGATTCAGGTCCTCACTGAGATCCACCATTAATCCCTCTGCTACTGTACACCACCAAACCACAGACTACACATCATCTGTGTGCCTTATTATGGGATGCAAATAAAACAGTGTGAGGTAATTTAGGCTCTGTTGACTTACTCTGTCGCCATGGTGACAAGGCAGGAAGTGCGGTTTCATGCAGTCTACTGTGGAAAATTAAGCCTTGTGGTAGACGACACGGACCTCAGAGCCCCTAAAGAGAGATAAAACCAAAGCATTACTCAGTAATTCAGTGTGGTCGTTTTTTTTTACATGAGCTTAAATACAAGCTTTAGGACTTCTTAAAATCAAAATTCTTAAAATAAGTTATCAAAAACTATAATAAATGATCCTATCTGACTGGAAATCAAGACTGTGATAAGATTGAACTTCTCAAATACAGTCTCCCCCTTAGGGTTGGAAAAATACTTTTCTGTGTTGCCTGAGAATATCGTACACAGTACACAGTACACAGTACACAGTACTCTCTGTATCAGCTTGTTCCAGCTCTTCATTGAAGCTATATAATGTTTACACCCAAGAGCTCAAGCTTATATTGAAGCCGGTGACATGTTTAGTATCTTTGAATTTAAAATGAAATTATGTATTTGTATTTCATTATTTGAATGTTTTTGTATCTCGGTATGTGTTAATATGGTAGAAAAGGAATTAAAGTAAATACAAGATTAAGAGTCTACAGTCATGTGAGTGGCTGTATTTTGGCACAGTGCTAACATGCACAAAAAGACAATGTTTACTATCTTAGCTTAATGTGTTTGCATGCTAACATTAGCTAATTAGCTGTAAACACAAAGCAACACAGATCGTCTTTACTTATGCAGGTGTTTGGTCACAAACAAAAGTACTGGAAATTGAAGAGATAAAGCTAAAAAATCAGGGGACTAGCTAAGTTACTGCAGCTTATCCTGAGGGGAACATAAATGTCTGTAACAAATTTCATGGCAATCCATCCAGTTTCACTCAAAACCACAAATCCAAACCTCATGGTGGAGCTTGTGCAAATATCAGGGGATCACCAAAGTTAGTAGGATTCTTCCACAGGGAAACATGAATGTCTGCACATCGTTATCAATCCATTAAATTGTTATATTTCAATATGGAACGAACCAATATGACTATATCTGGAGTTAGCTGCTAGTGTGACTGAAAATATATACAGTACCAGTCAAAAGTTTGGACACACCTTCTCATTCAATGGTTTTTCTTTATTTTTATTTTTTTTCTACATTGTAGATTAATATTGAAGACATCCAAACTATGAAGGAACACATATGGAATTATGTGGTAAACAAACAAATGCTCAACAAACCAGAATATGTTTTATATTTTAGATTCTTCAAAGTAGTTGAATGAGAAGGTGTGTCCAAACTTTTGACTGGTACTGTATTTTTGCAGCAGTTCCATTTTCTTGCAAACTATAGTGAAGTAAGAATGAGAAAGGAATACACTGCAAATTTAAAGCATATCATTACAAGTTCCACTCCAGGATTCTCCAGACTGGACCATAAGTCCTCACTCACTCATGCTATCTACCCGTGACAGCCACCTACCTCTCTCATTACGGGGTCTGTGACATGATGTGAAAATAGTCTCTTCTACTTATTTACCTCATAGCCTCCTCTCTTTTTTAATTGGGCCTCCTTACTTCCAGCAGCAGAGAGCCTTACCCGGAAATCTGGTACTTACCTCATTAGCACGGCTGGCCCGCGTGACTCTCCGTTGAATATGCGATGAAGCCGAGAATGCAGTCAAGAACCTGAGATGTCAATCAATGAGATGGATTGTTACGTTTTACACACATTGCCTTCTTCACAGTTTCACTAACTGAACTTCAGTTTTTGTTGCTCCTCTTTTTCTTGCTTACCTGTCAATCATTTCTCCTCTCCTGCAGCCATATTTTCATATTTTCCCTATCTTCTCTATTTCACCCCCTCTCACCCATCTTTCTCTCCTCCTGTCTGTCTTCTCCTGTCCTCAGCGAGATCCCGGCGGTGTCTCTGTGCCCTCCTGACAGTGAGTGTTCAGCCGAGGCCCAGTTGACAGTCATCCAGTCTGAAGGGGATCTATGTGACAGCTGCAGCAGCCTCAACAGACCCTCTTCCTCCTGCCAGCTTTACCATCAAGTATGCCTAAGTACTGACTGTACTGTGTGCTGTTTAGGATAGATATTTGGGGACTCATTAAAACAGAAAGGTTAGAAATAGATCCAGGAATCGGGAGGCAGTGGCAATAAAAGTAATTGTGTCATTCAAAAGACATGAATAATACCAGAATCCTCTATGATTCCAGAAAAATATACACAATTTCTGTTATTTTCATTCTGCATATGTATTGTCTATATTCTTTTTCTTTATCAGGTCCCCCAGTGTCCTCAAGCTGGGGCCTATAATTCACAACATCCACGAAAATGTCACCACTGCAGCCATTACGGTCCAATCAAGCCAAACAACTGCCGCGACTGTCATTCAAACACAACAGGTCCTCATGCTGAAGGAGGCATCGCAGTGAAAGTGGAACAAAATCGTAGTTCTACCCATCAGACATCTCGTCATGGCGCGGTGAGATGTCATTGGCTGCATGGGTCAAATGAGAGCCGGACACAGAAACCGACGCAGCAGCATGTGGTGACAGTAAGGTGTGTTCAAAAGGACTACTTAAACATTTTGGGAAATAAGCCTGTTAGCTGAGATGATGATTAATGACACCCAGAAGCCTGTTAGCTTAGCATAAAGACTAGAAACAGCTAATCTGCTCTGTCCAAAGGTCAATTGTACACCCAAACCCACCTCTAAAGTTCCTTAATTAACATGTTATATCTTGTTTGTTTAATCAGTACAAAATGAGTGTAAAAATGACTTACTGCGAATTGCATTTTTATGGGGGTTACGTGTTTTTAAGCAATTAAAACTTAAATCATAAAATGGCAAAATATTGTGTATTGATTAACCAAATTAGATATAATTTATTAATCAGTGAGCTTAAGAAGGTCTGGTAAATGATTTATTTTCCTCTGGACAGAACTAGACTAGTTGTTTCCCCTGTTACCATCCTTCATGCTAAGCTAAGCTAACAGACTGCTGCCTGTAAATACATATTTAACAAGCATTTTCTGAGGTATCTTTTTCAAATGATTATAACAAAGTTCTGTTAACAGGGACGGAGGACTCTACTGCATCCTGAGAAAGTAAGTTCTCAAACCATTTTTTTTTTTTACTTTAAAAGCCCCTCTTAAAGTCTCTTCTATTCTGTTTATAATAATTATTCTTTACCCAGTGCCATGTCTTCTTCTTCTGTGGTTTTCTATATGGCAGTTATTCTCAGGTGATAGTGGACTACCCGTTAGCAGTGTTGGTTGGTTGTGCCGTGCTGCTGCTGGGATGCTCATTAGCTGGACTCTTCATTGGTCCGCTGCCAGACTTCTCTGACCCGCTGCTGGTTAGTCTCAAACACACACACACACATAAAAACACACACACACACACACACACACACACACACACACACACACACACACACACACACACACACACACACACACACACACACACACACACACACAAACACGTACACAAAGGCACACAGTGTTTAAAATGTAATCCTGCAGTCCCCCCTTGGTGCAGCACATACTGTATATATCTACTGTCACCCTTCTGTCACATCTACAACACAAACCTCCCTTACAACTTTTGGCTGAGTGTTAATTACTGTTTCCCTAATGACTCATGCTGTCAGCCTTTTCTATTTACATCAGTATTATCTCAGATTCAAAGAACTGCACTGAATGAGGTCATGCTCGTTGTCATACTAATTAAATATATCGTCTTACCTTTGAGATGCAAGCTTACCGGATGAACGCTGATTAAAACATCATTATTAAAATGCAATATGTAAATCGAAACAATGCATCATTAAAGTGAATCTAAAACTATTTACATAAGAATGAGGTATTATGGCTTTATACTGTAAGAGTGGGGCTCTCTTTCTTTAAAGATAACATAAAACACTCATTCACCAAACAAGCTAATTCAGACCACATTACAGGGTGCTTCTGATGCTGATTTATTCCGTAAGCTGCTGCAGTGCATTGATGGGCACCAGCGTCCACACTGTGTCTTTAGCTTTGATGTGTGTATGTGTGTGAATGTGTGTGCTCTTTTCTCAGGGCTTTGAGCCACGGGGAACAGACATTGGAGTTCGCCGGTCCAGCTTGTCTCAGCTGCAGGAGAACACTGGCCCAGGGAAAAAACTGTCTACTTTACCGCAGCAGCAGCTAAGTAGAAGGTCAGCAGAGAGAGTGCAGGCTTTTTACACAGAAAAGCTGCACCACTGACCGATGCAAACAGATGTTTTACAAATATGATATATGATTGTCATGCTGTGTGGAGTGTTGGTCACCGGCCAGGGCTCAAAAACTGGAAAACTGAGTTTTTTCTAGGGCTTATACTTAGAACTGTTACTTAAACATATAAGAGTAGAAAACACATTCAAGTATAGCAATACAAATAAAAGCCGATTGAATAAGGGAATATGATTTTCTTTAAGACTATTGGTATAAGAACATATTACTACTAGCTGGTGGTCAAAGTGGAACATTTAGCAGCTTATGGGAGATCTTTTTTAATTAAATTGGTGGAGACCAAAAACAAAACAAAAAAGTTGGACTCAGCCATAAACACAGCTCCAAATGAAGTCTGCTGACTGTGAAAATATGTCAGAGTTGGGTTAACATTTTATAGCACAGCCACCATGAGGCCATAAAAAACACAATTAATGCATGTTTAAAAAGATCAAATTGTGAGACTTATCAATTTTCCACTTATTCGGAACAAAATGTGTATGTGTATAAATGAGGCTGAAAAACTTGCATATGTGTGTGCTTCCATCTCCGTTAGTTTTGGGGGTGCCCTCAGCGGAGACGGCAGTAGCAGCCGGGATGCCTCCAGGCTTCGCATCAAGAGGATGCTGGCCAGAGACTCGTCTCCAGACACGTTCCTCTGTGATGCTCCAGGTGGGTCAGTCCTGATCAGTTCATCCCTGTCAGGAGATTGTTAATTCACTGATGATAAACGAATATCTCAAAATTATAATAACAATAAAAAAACAGCCATAACTGTAGATTTTTGCACAATTTGCAAAAGTCACAAAGGTATTAGGGATGCGCAACACTGCTGGCTCCAGCATCCTCAGCAGAGCAAAACAATGAAATGGAAATATTATTAAAACAATGTAAATGTGATGAGTGCTTATTCAGCAGTTGAGCAGCTTGCATATACACAAATCCTGTGAGCTGAAGGCAAAGCCTCCAACCTTGTTCGGGAATAATCAGCACTCCCAGCAAACTAATGAAAACAGTACAACATAAAAACAACAGTTACAGCTTATTGGTTAAATGCAAATTGACACAAAATATTGGATCGCAAGAAGACGTGAATAATAGCTTTCAGCGGGTTTCACGTCTTCTAAATACGTGAATGCATTTTATTCACGTCTGGTTATCCCAAGTTTTTTTCTCTAAGCTCTATTTTTAAATAGTGTGCTTGCAGATCAAAGACTATACTTTAGTTTGCCTTATAAATACACAGAAAACTCCCTAAATGGATTTATTAGCAGTTCCAAGCCTTGAGGTTCTCACTTTATGAAGCCTCATTTTTATTCAAAACAGACGGGAGGATAGAACACACAAGGATATGTTTCTAGGCTGGTTTGACAAAGGTTTAACCGTTCTCACCTTTCTTAACACTCCAACAAAATGATGATTCACAGCTGTCCGTCTTGTTCTTGTATGTTGAATCCATCTGTCTCTCTCCATGCAGGCGAGCGTTTGGCTCAGCTGGTGTTTCGATCAGAAAACTCAGCCAGTCTCTGGAGTCTGAAGGCCATCCACGCCATGTGTGAGATGGAGCAATCCAGGGTTCGCTCTGATCTACTCAGCCCTCCATCTCACCTTTGCTACTCTGACTTTTGCTTAATTCGTCATCCCTTTAGTCATCAGCGTCTGTCAATCTCACTCTTTGTCTCCTCCCTCTTTATTGCCTCGAAAAACACGTTTAAATGCTTAAAAAACGACTTTGCGTGCATTGCATTAATTCATTTTTCATGAGTTTGTTTCAAAACTGGGCATGTGTTCAAAAGATCTTTCACTCGTCTGATACAGATTCGCTCCCAGGCTCAGTTCCAGGACTTGTGCCAGCAGCATGTGAGGGGAGAGGCCGAGGGAACGTCCAGAAGTGGCTGTTGTCCAAGCTGGTCTCTGGGGAATTACTTGGCTGTCCTCACTAACGCCTCCTGCTGCCTCAGTCTCACCTCCCACCAGGTTCTGTAGCTTTCTTCTCTTTCTAATAATTTACCAAACAACAAGCTACTACATAAGTTGTAATAAGGTTTTGTAGATAGTACACAACCTAATTTGTGAAGTTAACTGTTCAGTGCATGTTGTTAAAGAACAATTGCTTCTTTTATTCAAGAGTAAGATCAGAAGATTGAGAGTGGGAATGATCTGCTCATCCAATTTTTCTGCAGAAAACAAGCACATTTCACAAAATGAAGAAGTTTTCTTTAAAGTTGATTCTGCAGGTTAAGCAAAAGTGGATACAGTTATTTAAAACACTTAATTATAACTAACTCTGGAGTGCATTGAATATATTTTATCGTCTGAAGTTTTCTTTCCATTTTCTCCCTTAGGTGTCTGAGTCTTTGAACCTTCTCCGGAGATGTGCTCCCTTCTATCACGAGGGACATCTCGTGGAAGCTTGTGTCCAGAGACCCAAACATGGCGGCTGTTCCTCTGTCCCGTCCCGCTGTAAACAATCTCGTGTGGTGTTCCAAATCCTGCACTTCTTGGTTGATAAAGACTTCCTCGCCCCGCAGACCGTTGAATACCAGATCCCTACGCTGAAGTACAGCCTTCTGTTCTTACCCGTCGACAAAGGAGAACACATGATGGAGATATACATGAACAGTCTCGAGGGCAGGGATCTGAGGTACAACAACACCACTATCACTGGCATGGACTTTGGCATTAAGGAGAGGCTTTTCAAGTATTACCTGGCAAGAGATTCAATCTACCCTGTGCTAGCGGTTGCCTCTCTTCTTTTCACCATGGCACTTTATCTCCGCTCTCTCTTCATAGTAGCATTATCTGTGATAGCAATCACAGGCTCCCTCCTGACCTCCTATTTCTTCTATAAAGTAGCTTTTCACCTCACATTCTTCCCGCTGGTCAACCTCTCAGCAGCTCTTATTCTCTTGGGAAGCTGCTCCAATCAGGTTTTCATCTTTGCTGACTTCTGGAATCTGCAGTTAACCCAGAATCCGTCGGCCTCCCTGGAGAAGAGAGTAAACAGAGCTTTGCAGGAAGTCGGCTATTTGATTTTAGCGTCGGGGTTGACCTCCAGCGCAGCGTTTTTCTCTGGTTATCTCAGCAGCATCACAGCAATCAGATGTTTCTCTGTTTATTTAGGAACTGCCTCATTTATCAGCTCAATCTTGGCATTAGTTTGGCTGCCGTGCTCTTTCATTCTGCGCGAGCGCTACATGGCAGCGTCCTCTGCATCTGTAGCAGTGCAGGGATGGAAACCATGCTGCTCCAAAAACGCCGGTGGCTTCTGGGATACAAGCTTGCGCAAGAGATGCCTCTTTGTTCTCGGGCAGAAGCTGAGAGAATTAAAAAAAGGACTCAGTGACACTTCCAATTTGTTATATCTGAAAATCCTGCCTTGTGGAGTGGTGAAGTTTAGGTACATCTGGGTGTGCTGGTTTGCAGTGCTGGCTGCCGGGGGCATTTACATGTCCTTCATTGACCCTGGCATGAAGCTGCCCACCTTAGACAGCAGGGTTGCCCAGCTTTTCCGCTCCAATCACCCATTTGAAAGATACGACGCAGAATATCGCCACATGTTTATGTTTGAGAGACAGAGGAATGGAGAGGATAAACCCGTTGAGTTAAGGCTTGTTTGGGGTGTCAAACCAACGGATAACGGAGATTACTTTAACCCCAAGAGCAATGGCTCTTTGGTTTTTGACCCAGACTTTAACATGAGCCGGCCTGACGCTCAGGTTTGGTTGAGGGATTTATGTGGGCGGGTTCAGAACCAAAGCTTTTATTCCCCTCCGTCACCTGAGGATAAAGACGTTATGACAGACAATATCTGTCTTGTAGAGCAGCTCACACAGTGGGTGTCTGTCAGACGGTGCTCAGAGAGTGAGGACTCCCTCCATTTTTGCTGTAATGACATCCCTTTCCCCTACCCTCCCAGCGTTTTTGAGAACTGCCTCGGTATGATGCTGGTGGAGAGGTTTGCTGAGGGCCATCTGGCCCACAGCGGAGGCCTGTACTTCAAGCCAGATGGCAGGGTCGCTGCCCTCGTGTTGGCATTCAAAACCACATATCTCTACAGCTTCAACTTCAGCCAGACCAGTCTTTCCTACAGAGAAATCCTGACATGGTTTAACCGAGAAATGTCAGGCATGCCACAAGGGCTGGAGAATGGCTGGTTCATCAGTCACCTGTCTCTTTTTGATCTACAACAAGCTTTAAGCTCAGAGACTCTGGTAGTAGCTGGCTTCTCAGTAGCTCTCACGTTTGCTTTGCTCTTCTTAACCACCTGGAATATTCTACTGAGCATATATGGGACTGTAGCTGTAGGAGGGAGTGTTTTTGTCACTATCGGCCTCCTTGTTCTTCTTGAGTGGCAGCTGAGCGGCATTGAGGCTCTGTTTATATCAGCAGCAGCAGGTCTGTCTGTTGATTTTGTTGCCAACTACTGCATTTCCTACAGTTTGGCTCCTCACTCAGACAAAATTGGCAAAGTAGCACACTCCACTAAAAGAATGGGATGTCCTGTAGCAATAGTTTCTGGTGCATTTTTCTCCATGGGGATCATCATGTTGCCTGCCACAGTCTTGCTGTTCAGAAAACTGGGGATTTTCCTCTTTTTGGTTAAATGTGTAGCATGTGGATTTGCAACCTTCTTTTTCCAGTCCCTGTGCTGCTTTTTTGGACCCAAGAAAAACTGCGGAACGATCACGCTCCCGTGTTTCTCAGATCACAATGATGGCGCGCTGTCCTCCTGCTCGTCAGCAGAGCCTGGTTCCTCGTCAGCTAACGGGGCCTTTGGCAGATCGAGAGCGAGGAGGAGTTATGACAAAGAAGCAGGTGGCTACCTCTACCCTGACCACCAACGTCAGCAGAGGCAGAAACAGACCGGAGCAGGGGGAGGTGGGGGCCGAGGGCCGGAGCAGTACGAGCTGCAGCCATTGGCCTATCGACTGAGCGACAGCTTTGAAAACAGCACATGCACCAGTAAGCTGTCCAACCGGCCGTCTGTGCTCTCTGATGAGATTGATTACTGCGGGAGGGACGTGGGCAGGGATAGCATAGGTGGGGACAGTGAGGAGATGTGCAGCCATCAACATAAGACCTGCCAACAGCCTCCAGCCCTTCAAACTTCCTCTCCGTACAGAGAAAACACCCTGCGGCCTGAAGACGTAGCGAAAGACAAGCTGCTGTGTAAAACATGCAGAGGTCAGTCCGGTGGGGTAAAGCACTGGAGCAATACATCCTTCTCCTCCTCTTCCAGCATGGAGGACACCATCATCAGACACACACTGGAAACCATCGACCAGCCATCTCACTGCAAGGACGACCAAACCACAGAGGAGAGCCTCTATAACCATCACCACTCTAATAAGGAGCAGCTCTCCTCCCTGTCTCAGAGCTCGTGCGAGGGTCTGGAGGACTCTAATGAAACATGCCTGAGTGACATTGAACCAGGGCCTTCCAGTGCGCAACAGAATGAAAACGAAGAAGAGGCACAGTTACAACCAGGACATCTAAACGGGAAGAGAGACACACTCCGTCTCTCGCTAAAAGAAACAGTTTATGAGACTAATAAGGGCCGCACCAGTCAGAGTGAAGAAGTTGTGATCTTACCTAACAGTAAGCCGGACCTGCCAGATGTTTGGATAAAGAGAGGTGGACAACGGGAGGACACATGTTGAGAAAAGATGGAGGAATCTTTGCAAATAGGAACTAAAAAAAGGAGTATACACTGTAACTTTTGAGTTATACATAAAGGAAAAATAAGCCAACTGCAAATGTAACATGTGACAGCATGTTTGTCTAATGTTGCTGCCAGGGTTGTTACAGTGTCCGTTACAGGGTCAGATCATGAGTGTCTCCTCAGCGAAGGTTTTAATCAAAGCATGACTTATAAAAAACAAAAAATGCATTTTCAGACAGAAGACAATGAAAGATGAAGCTCTCTTAAAAAAAACAAATCAAATACCGCACCTGCTGCTGCAGAGTTTACTTTGTGCCTGGAAGTTTTTTAACATCTGCAGAGACTGGGTTATAACAATATACAATGTCTCCATGCTGGAAATGACCTCACTGAGCCATATACATTCATGGACTGAATACTGGACGATAAATGGGAGATAAAGAGCTGCATTGAGTAGAAAAATATAACTTAACTAAAGTCAGTTGGTTTTGCACTTGTGCTGATAATGTGTACAGTATGTCCTTTGTGACCATTGCGGGGAAAGCCAGAAAGCTACAGAGCGTAATGTGTCATTTGTAGTGTCCTGGCTTGTTTGCATTTAGTGTTTCACTGTCAAATTAAGAGTCATGCTGTTTATTCAAGTGTCGGTGCCAAATACATTTAATGTTTACTTACTGAACAAAAAGGCAAAAAAAAAAAAAAAAAGGTTTCTAATGCAGATATAACACTATATGTGGGTCTTTACACTGTTGGCTAATTAAGGTGCGTGCTATTACAGGATTCATGGAGGTCTTGTGTCTTAGACTTTGAAGAGAAGGAGGAGGAAGCTCTAATCTCATTTTCCAAAGCAGTAGTTGTGCATCACATGCAACTGCTAGCAATGTATACATAGACTTGCTGCAGCACTGTGAACAGAACCTGCAACAGATATACGTTTTGAGTGGAAAGCCTTCGTCTACAGCCCACCCCACAGCTGGGATGTCACATCAGCGTTTTTTTGTTGTTGTTGCAAATAAGAGTATTTATGACATGAACAGCATGTGCCAAATGTCTTTCAACAGGTTGTTCCAGATGCTGAAACAACTGAATTTCTGTGTTTTTTGCAAAGGGTGTGTTCTTTAAAAAAAAGTTAAAAAAAAAAAAAGAGATGTTTCTATGGTCCTTAATAAATATATAAAAAGAGATGTTAGAGGTGCAGTGATGGTGGTTCGGCTCAAAGGCCTGGACAAGAAGAGACTTTTGTCTGATGTGCCTATTTTCAAGCTTTCTCTTTGTAAGAAGTGTTTGCTTTTGACATCCCGACTGTATAATCACAATTCTACATTGAGTATTAATTTTAAATCACTCAGCAGAAAATAACCTGCCTTAGAGAGGGATGCAATTATTTAAAGTATTTCATTGAAATGACGAACCTAAAGGTTGACTGTGGGTTTTTTTTTGCGGCATCTAGTGGCGAGGGAGGGGGGAAATGGTGTTCATTTCAAATATCAACAATCTTTCTCCAGAATCGCTGACTCCACCTTAAAAAGGTCACCACCACTATCATTGGTGTCAATGTTGTTCAGTTTTCACAAAGCTCAAATAGAAATAAATCATTTATTTTCCTGCGGACTGGCTTTTTATTTATTTCAAATCATGGTTTGAGTACTGGGCAGATTACAGGCTTAAAAGGGTGAAATCAAATTAAAAACTATATTCTTGACATTAAAACAAAGTAAAATGAGAATAAATACAAATTAATTTTCCATTTGTACTTAATGCATTTAAGGCAACAGCTAGGAGCCAAAGAGAAACATATTTCTACATTCAGCATATGCTAAAACAGGAAAATTTAAAACTGCCTCAAAGCATAATCTTTCAAAAGGATTTCTAATCATTCTATTAAATGTCTGAAAAAAAAGAAAAAAAAGAAAGCATGACGGCAGTAATCTAAAAACGCCAAAGTCATGAGCATCAGGTCAGCTCCAATCAGCCTCGACCCAGTCCTCTTTGGCCCAATCGGGTAAAGGCGTGGAGTATTCAAAATCAGGTCCTTTGTAGCGTAAAGCGTGGAGATACATGATGAGTTCTTTCTCTGTGGGATCTGCTCGTACCAGCTTACATTCACTGCACAGATGGTCTTTGGTCTCTGGAGGGCTTTTTGGAGTTGTTGCCTCTGTTTGATTTCCGTTTGATTTGTTGGGTTGAGTTTTCGGTGAGGAGGTATTGTTACTGTCTGGGTCCGTGCAGCCCTGACTCACCTCATCAGCTGTGTCACTGCTTGAGCTGCCACCTGTCGGCACCTGTGTGTCAATCTGATGACTCTCTCCGCTTTTGTTGGGTTCAGAAGGGCCGTCTAATAGTTGAACTTTCTCAGATGTTTTGTTTTTCTCTGCCTTTTGCTGAATCCCATCATCCGGAATATCCAGCAGAGGGAGACTTTCCTCCGAGCGATTCTCCTCTATCAGGGCCTGCAGCAGCTCCTCGTTACTCTTTTCCACCAGCCCCCCCCTCCCCCTATGTGGACCCCAGGCCAAGGACCCATAGATGGGATCATTGAGGATGGGGAAGCCCAGGTACTGGAGGTGGACCCTGATCTGGTGTGTGCGTCCAGTCACTGGTAAACAGCGAACCACGCTGGTTTTTCCATTGAAGCTAAGCCTCTGGAAGACGGTTCTGCACTTCTTTCCCTTTGGGTCGACACGGCAGAGGCCAATTTTAAAGGAAACCACCAGGATGGACTCCTCGCAGATCAGCTCCCCTTCTGGAAACTCACCGTCTACTCTGCACACATACTCCTTTTCAAGCTGTTAGAAAGATCAAATGTACAAAGGCATTTTTGAGACCGCTACGGCAAATGCACATTTGATGATTTACAGAAAAAGTATGACAGAAGCTCAAGAATAACACCAGAGAATTAGCACCATTGTTGTCTAAACCCACTAGCAAACTTTGTGCAAATGTGAGGGGTTGCACTGCAGATTTAACCATGTAAAAGCGTAAATCCACCCGTCCTCAACGTACCTGTCTGTCTCTCACCAACTGGTCCAGTTTCTTCGATGTCTCCAGTGTCCTGGCAAACAGCAGCACACCCGAGGTGAGCCGGTCCAGTCTGTGGACTGTGTGGAGCTCAGAGATGCCTCGCTCTTTTCCCAGGATGAAAATCACTGTGTTGTGGCGGAAACGGCCGCAGGGGTGGACCGGGATTGAGGCGGGCTTGTTGACCACAAGCACTTCCCCGTCATCCACCAGGACCTCCAGGGGTCTGCCGACTACAGGGGGCTCGTGGCGATGCACTGTGTTCTTCATAAGGTCATTATTCTGTGGATGGACACAATGGTGGTTGTTAAATAGTAACATGTTTATTATACAGATATGCAGGATACAGATTTGGTTTAGAATGGAAATTAAACTTCTGGCTCAACTTCTGCCATGTGACAAAAGTATTCTGTCCTAACAAGAAAAGCTAGGGACACATTTAAAGACTAGGTCACATCAATAATAACATGACAATAAAAACCTGTGCAATAATAGTTAAAAAAGTTAAAAATAGTTGAAATAGTTGTTGTTTTTTTGCTCTGTCTGTAAATATAATATTTCAGTTATTGTTTTTTTTTTCTATTTTTTTTTTTTTTTTTTTATTGCTTATTTATAATACTTGTTTTATTTTATTTTTATTTTTTAGCTTGTCTTCTTCTACTATGTCTCTTGTGTGCACTTTACTCTATGCTGCTGTAAGTCTGCAAATTTCCCCGCTGCGGGACTAATAAAGGATTATCTTAATTTATCCTAGTTTTCTTAGATCAAACCATACCTGATTTGAGTTTAATCCTGAGTTACACACAGTCATTATTGCATAGCCTTATGATAACACTGGCATCTAAAACATAACATCATACTTTTGACAGTTGTGACACTGACCCTGAGCACCACAGACAGGTCCTCCACGGGTGTGTCGTTCAGCCGGATGCGACCCTCCTTGGTCGCCCTCTGGTAGTACTCGATGGACTCGGATCTGAACTCACTCTCGAACACCTCCAGGAGGCTCTTTCCAATCCACCGACCTTTGCAGTAGGTTTTGAAGTCAAAGTAGTAGGGATGCACTTTCCGCAGGCCGCCTTCAAAGTAGTAGGAGGTCTCGTCGAAATGCTCCTTGCTGAAGCTGACGCCCGGGTTGCGCTTCTGCGGAGGAGGGATGTATCTCTCCCCGGGACGGAGCTTCTTCCCTCCGGCTCCTCTTCGCCTCTTGCTGCGGCCACTTGTCTCAGCTTCGCTCGGCTCGTCGCTCTTTCTTTTGCCTGTTTCTGCCCTCTTTCGGGGTGCTTTCCTCCCCAGACACCGGGGTGTTTACCTCCGCCTGCTCCATCGTGGAGCTGCTGCGTTCACACTGCGGAGAACAAAAAGGACGGTTCAGAAGAGAATGAACGCTGAGAAATGAGATACAGTGACGCTGTACGTTAAGCTTTCTCAAACCTCTGACAGACACACTCACATGCATCTCTCTCTCTCTGTCCAGAGGTCCTTCTCGCTAAAAGCGCACAGAGATGACGTAAGCTGTAGTCCAATCAGTCCAATGTGTAGTTCAGTCGAGTTCAACGCGTTTCTTCTTCTTTTCATTTGTCCTTAAAGGCAAATCAACTCATCAACGAGGCATTATCGCCACCACCTGTTCATAATGCGAATTTAGTTAGTTATTTTAGTAGATATTCTTATAAGAGTAATAGACTAATATGATGAGGTTGAAGTCTTAATCTGATTTTGTTCCAGGTTTTGAAGAGTTTGTCTATTTTATGAGAAGTTAGGAAGAGGTTGTGTAAAAAAAAAAAGAAAAAAAAAAGATTTAAAATTTTAATCAATGATTTTTTATTTTTAAAAAAGTATATGCAATATGTCTTGAAATGGGTTTTTATTAATACATCTTACACATTATTCAATATTTTTATAATTGAAAAAAAAAATTAAGTGCCTCAGTTTTGGCACAGTGCCCCCTCTGCTCTACAGTAACAATGTCAAGCAGGAGTTATCATAAACATACAGTAGATGAAGCCAAATATTTAAATATATACATTATTCATTTGCTGACATTTTCATTCAACTTCCTTGGCCTGTACTTGGGTTTGTCTTTATGTGTTATTGCATTCAAAACCAAAGCGTTCACAGCAGATTATACACAAAGTCACATATTAACCGCTCATCTGAATTTCCCATAAGCATCCAGAAAAACACATTCTGTAGCTTCTTAAGCTGATATTGCACTTCTCTAATGGCTGAACTTGACTGACTCCTGTGAATCACTTAAATCTCAGGCAACCTTTCTTTGTCATCCTCAATAACTTCACTCTCTAAACTCAATCTCAGAGGATTCTGAGTGTGAGGTCATCAGTCCAGCGGTTGGTCGCTCATTCAGTCGCTCACTGTTTTATCACTCTTGGAAGAAAATCTGGTTGGGCAAACAGAGAAGGATCCTCCTTGTACGTTGCTGGGTGACATCCCAGCGGGGCAGGTGGCTGTTAAGACCAGAGCTCAGTCAAACCATGAGAAGTGCTACTTGGCCCCGGAGATGCAACACCAACGCCACCTCCTGTGGGGGCAACCACACTGCAGTCAGAGCTCACCTCTGGGGAGAGAAGGGAGGATAGCATTGATATGGTCAGGTACAAGCCAAAGGATGGAGTTGGATGTGATCAAACATCATACAACACACTGAAGATTACAGAGGCACCTGACGGATGTCGGTCAGTAGATAAAGAGGTTTTCATTCATTGATTTTGGTTTTTAAAATGAAAGGTTATGAGTGTTTTCGTGCAATACCCAGGCCACTGACGCCTCTTGTCAGTCAGGGGGACGTAAACCACTCCCATCAAAGCTTTCTTGAGAAAAGTCCCATCGCTCTGCCGATCGTACTGTTCCAACACCTGACTGCCACCGTCGGGGCCCACTGGCAGAACCAACCGCCCACCAGGCTTCAGCTGCTCCAAGAGCTTTGACACACAGACAGCAAAAAAAAGGAAATTTCACATGAGTTCATGTTAAAAAAGCAAATTTGGGCTGTGTTTCCTCACAGTTTACAGCACTTATTATAATATTATAAGGCCCCCTGAATGTTTAGGATCCACTTTACTACAGTAGATGTGTGATCATGCAGACAAATTAGGTACATAATTCCTAGAACCCTTGGTGAAAGAACTTTTAAAGTTCTTGGACTTTTCTTTGTGGGAGCTACAGAGACATTTTAAACTAGATTACTTTATAAACAGGATTAAGGATTATTTGAGCACTGAATGTATTTGTACTGACACCAAATGCCAATTCTTTAGTTGATGCAATTTGCGGGTTTGTTTTAAGTCTGTTGTGTAGTTTATTTTAAAATCTTCATGCCTTTATTCTGTCTTTTTGCTGTTTTGTTTTTTAGGTCAGCTATTTGTGTTTTTATGTTGTGTGAAACTTTACCTCTGCAATCTTGGCCAGGACCCTCTTGGAAATGAGATTTCAAAATCTCAATACAATTAACCTTGTTAAATAAAGGTTGAAGATGTACTGCAATGTGTTTTAACCTTAACTATCTGTGCTACATTGTTGTGGATTTTGGTTGTAGCTAAATAAGTGCATGATTTCTTTTCTTCTATTTTCAAAGAAGCAAAAGCCCACATGTCCTTACAGCCTTAGGAATAGTAGCTGCAGCTGCACCAACATGAATGGCATCATATGGTGCTCCTTCTGGGTGACCGAGCCTTCCATCTCCCGCTGTGGACAGATGTTAGTGTGACTTTTAGAGTCTTATGAGGCTGTGCAACATCAACATTTAAAAAATGCATGACTCCATCTCATGACTCACCTGTAAGTTTGATTCGTCCAGAGATGAGCAGCTCTGGGTCGTCAGCTTGCACATTTTTTATTGACATTTGAACCAGTTCATCAATGTGTTCAATGCCAACCACTTTACCACTAGGTCCTGTCTACAAACAAAAGAAAAATGCAGCTTTTGCACTTACTCATTTAGTGCATTTTATACCAACTGGTAGGAAACGTGCAACGTTTATAAAACACTTACCATTCTTGCAAAGCAGGCTGTGAGATATCCACTTCCTGAACCCACATCCAGGGCCGATGCCCCTTCAGTTAGTTTGTCACTTAACAGCTCCAAAGCATGAGCATGCTGTCAAACCACAATAGGAAAACAGTAAGCCCCTGATGTGTATGTACATGAGTGAATTATAGCTGTTCAGAGGTTGTTACTCACCATGTGTGGTGCACTGATGGTCGCTCTGTAACCTGTGATAAGAAAATGCCATAACACAGTCACAAAAGACATCTTTGCTCATGAAACCCAACATAATATACAATGAATGTATTAACTCAGGGCTGCACGGTGGTGTAGTGGTTAGCACTGTCGCCTCACAGCAAGAGGGGCCCGGGTTCAATTCCCGGGCCAGACAACCTTCTGTGTGGAGTTTGCATGTTCTCCCCGTGTCAGCGTGGGTTCTCTCCGGGTTCTCCAGCTTCCTCCCACAGTCCAAAGACATGCAGCTTAGGTGCATTGAAGACTCTAAATTGCCCGTAGGTGTGAATGGTTGTCTGTCTCTATATGTCAGCCCTGTGACAGACTGGAGACCTGTCCAGGGTGAACCCTGCCTTCAACCATTGACAGCTGGGATCGGCTCCAGCACCCCCGCGACCCTTAACTGGATAAGCGGTTACGGAAGATGGATGGATGGATGTATTAACTCAAATAACTGTTATCCACATCAATAAGCGAGTGTGTTTCTGTGTCTATAGATAGTGACTAAAATGAATACCTATGGACTGAGGAGAGTCTGCGTAGGGATAGTCTATAGTGTAGAGCCCTCTGTCTGTAGCCAGCATGGCATCAAACACTCGGTCGCTGCGGATCACCCCGTGATCTGGAGGAGAAAAGAGAAAGCAAATTCCCTGAGCTGAACTGGAAAATGTGTGCAGGTTGAACCTTGTGCGTTTCTCTTTACCTCTTAATGTGAATGAAAAACTAATTAATACTGTCTTTTTTTAAATAAAACAAATGAAACTGAGAGCATAGTTCTGGGTCAATATTTAAAGTTAGGAGGTATATCAATATATATACTATATTTTGATTATCATGTGGGATTTTGGTCATTGTAACATCATTATAAACCATACATGTATGTTCCTTGTCGTAAAGGCTGCATTACAGTTGAATAAACTAATGGAAGAACAATGGATAACATTATTTCATTTTTCCCAAGCATTATTTCTTTCAATTTTCTTATAAACGTTTTCCTTTTCAATCACACATTCAAATTGAAGCTTTGCATTTCAATTTCAAAGTTTTGCACTTACATTTATGCTTCTTTATTTTTCAAATGAACCCTTTCATGCATAGAGGTCACTACAGTGGACAGCTATTCAAATGTTGTTTTCTTGTATATGCATGGGTTTTGATGGCATAGTTGCACATCAGCCACTACAATAGCGCTCACTGTAGTGGCTGATGTGCAACTATGCCATCAAAACCCATGCATATACAAGAAAACAACATTTGAATAGCTGCCCACTGTAATGACCTCTATGCATGAAAGGGTTCATTTAAAACTATCCTCCATATTTTCTGAATGAAGTTTATAACTGATGCAACATGTGGCGGCTGTGGCGTAGTGGAGAGCAAGGTAGTTCGCCAATCAGAGGATCGGTGGTTCGATACCCGGCTTGGCAGCAGTCGATGTGTCCTTGGGCAAGACACTTAACCCCAAGTTGCTCCCGAAGGCTTGCCATCGGTGTGGACTGGATGGTGAATGAATGTTAGTTAGAGTCTGATGGTGGCACCTTGCATGGTAGCCTGTCATCAGTGTGTGAATGGGTGAATGATATGTAATATACTACTGACTGTAAGTCGCTTTGGATAAAAGCGTCTGCTAAATGACTGTAATGTAATATAATCTATCTGCTTTGTCAATATCCACATTAATAAAGAGAGGATAGTCACTTTTTTTTTTTTTTTTTTTACAGTATAAAAGCACCATGCGTCACTTTCCAAATATGTTTAAGTTGTGGATCTTGAGGTGTTAAGTCAAGGACCGTGTAATCTGCCCATTCATTACCCCTCAGCCTGCTGATGAGCTCTGAGTGCGTTTTGCCGCTGGACATCCACGCCATGGTCCGGGACAGCAGCACACCCATCGGGACTGCCACTACGACCAGGCGCAACGCTGCGTGCATCTCCTCCACTGGGTCTCCCTGCAGGGTGACATCATGATCAACGCATGCAACACCTACACGACACACAAATGACCGTAACGCACATTTAATAGTCAGTGATAATCAGGTTTTATATTTATTCCAAGCAGAAACAAATGATTGACATTAAGGTGACCTGACAGACAGCCAGCGAGCTGAACAAGCTCCATTTTTACCGCAATATAAAACACATTAACGACACATTATAAACCTATAACAGCATCGAACATTTAGTCAATGCAAATGCCAGTTCTTCAAATAATTAATGCTGGTGAATAAAATAATCCAAAAGAGATGAGAAGTACTTGTTTACCTTGATAGTTTGTCCCCGTGTCGGTTCCTTCCAGCTGGATCTAACTTCCTGACTCGGGTCTCGTCGAACACAGCGCCTGGCCAATAGGAAGCGGTTTTCAGACATGAAGCCCCAGAGAGCCAATCATATTCTAGAACACTTTGATGGGCAGCTACAATGTCCAATCATATGACCCTAAATAAGGAAGTGGACGCCCCTCGTTTAAGACTATGGATCATGGACACAGTTAGCTAGCGAAGCTAGTCTTACATCTTTAAATTCATACATCAGAAGAAATAACGGTGGTCTATTAAGAGCATAACCCAGGTAAGACATGTTTGTAAATAATTATGACGATCAACCGTTTAAAAAAAACAACAATATTCAACACAATAGGTTCATCTTAGTGTGATGATACATTTTGGTAAATGAAAGCCCAGCTTTAGGTTGTTTTTAGTATTTTGATATCTGCGCAGTTTACCTTTCTGATTTGTTTTATTTGTGTTGTCAATGTCTCACAAACATGCCTGTTTTAATGCTGCTGAAAGACCCATAAACACAAATTGTGCAAACGCTAACTCACATTGACTTCTGTTCCCACTCACAGTCAAAAGACCACAATGATTGAGGATTTCGAGAACCAGGAGGTCGTCCGGTCCAGCGGGGAGCTGTGGACTGAAATCTGCTCCAGTCTGCCGGAGTCGCAAGCTGAAGCAGCCCCGGAGATCAACACGGAGTTCAGAGACTCCTTCCAACCAGCCGCACCAGTCGGACTGCAGGTCAATGGACTCTCAAATGGGACAAATACCAGTTCTCCTAGCGCAGAATGGGAACCCATGGAGGATTCTGAGGTCTACATAGCCAGTTTAGGTACAGGCATCCTTCCTGTCTCCTCCTGCCCCTCATAACTGCATGCATCATGTCACATCTATTGTCTCAGTCAAGTTGTATGGGTGATTTATTTTGGTAATTATAGGGTTTCAAAGTCCTGATGGGCATTTTGTTGAAATATTTTCTGACGTTTAGACAAAAAGTCTGAAATGTGCCGCCACTGATGCTCCTAAATTCAAAATTTGGTTTTATATGAAAAATATTGTATTTTTTTTGATGCAGAGAACCGCCTGAAGAAGATAAAGGGCCAGTCAAGTGATGTGACATCGAGGGACATGTTGCGCTCCTTGTCTCAAGCTAAGAAAGAATGTTGGGATAGATTTCTGCACGACGCTCAGACATCAGAGCTCTTCCAAGGCGGTGACATGGATGACAGGTAGGATGGTAGAGTGGGTTATTCTTTCATAATAGGACTCACACACATACTTCTGCCAGGACACAAACATTAGGTAAAGGGGTTGTCATGCCAAAAGAGCACTTCTATTGTTGCAATGATAACTCAGGTCTCCTCGGGCTTCAAGTAGACCTCTTTTTATCTTAATACCTTGTGTGTACCTCCCTTTCCTTAGCGCTCTTGAACACTTCAAGAGGTGGTTGATTCCTGAGAAGGTGGCCATCAGCGCAGAAGAGCTGGAGTTTCTCCTGAGACCGCCTCAGAATAACGAACAGGCTGAGCCGAGCCAAACACAGAGCGAAGAAGAGGACACGACGGGAGAAAGAGACAACCCAGAGGAAGATGCCGCTCACAGCCCAGAGAAATGAGTAACACTGAAAGAAGAACTAATTAGGCGTGTTTACAGTAGCGCTGACTTGATACCCATACTTATTCAGTCCTTGTTATTCATCCCTTGAAGGATAATAATCTAGTCTGTGTACTGATTCCCATTATATATGTTACAGGAATGGCTCTCTACTTTGAATATATATATATACTGAATATGCAAAGGGTAATGAAGCAGCACATTAAGTACCATGTTGTGATTGAAACTCGAGTGATACTCTTTGATTATATTCCTGAAAATATGTAACATATTGTGTAACATCTTTATTTTTGCCATAATGTTTTTACCAATAAAGTTTTAACCATGTTTCAATAAAAACTTCAAGTAGGATTGATTCTGTTCATTTGTCTGCACATAAGCTGAAGCAAGGGCACTGTTATATTAAGCTAAATTCAAACGTAGAATATTCTCTGACACATTTGTTTGTGTGTGTGTATATAAGAGCAAGCCAGAGGGTAGACAGTTTAAAGTGGAGCAGGTTTCTCTCCTGTGTTCCGCCTTTCTCGCTGCAGAATCTTTAGATGGCAGCAAATACCATTTTTTAAAAGATTATTCTTCTATTACCTTTCTTTGTGACAGTGCAGAGAGTCAGTATATGTGACGAAAGAGAGAAGAGGAATGTCATGCAGCAACTGATCCAGCAGGGAATTGTGCCAAGGTGTTATTGGAGCAAACCAAAGAGTCTCATTTTACTCATCCACAAAGTGTTGTAGATTCTGTGAGCTTTTAACAGGCAGATACAATTCTCAGTTGCATTAGGAAAAATATGGGATGCAACACATATTCAAATGAACGCGTCATATGAGCTTATGAGTCAGTCCAGTTGTTTCCAAGCTGAGTGTTAGAGAGGGATCATTTAAGGCAATAGAATCCCCCGAAATTTAGAAAACTATTAATACGAGAACTAGTTTGACCATAAGTTTGCAATATAGCGCAACACATCCTCCAAAATGACCACAAAGTTGAATTAACACCGCTCTGAAACAGTTTCTACAAAAACATTATAACCTGCTTTATTGCAGGGCTGCTGTATTAATATACTATTATCGTAAGCTAGATGTATCTAATAAATTGGAAACTGGGTGTTATTCTGAATAAATCAATTCAACCAGGGAAAATCCTCTTAAACAGCATTCATTTGAATAACAACAACCATGGCTTCATTTTCTAATGTGAATCAATTTCAGCTGAGGTCCTTGAAATGAAAACCTTTGGGAACCCTCCTGATTATCCTTCTGTATCTTCCAAGACCCAGAGGACTGAAACTGTGAAATCAACTAAGCACATGCAAGTTAAACAGTGTTTGTTCTCATTTTTCTCTCAAGTGCAGAATAAATTCTGCCACTTATCTTGACAAAATAGAGTGGACTTTTTGAAAACGGCTTAGTGTGGACGTGGCCTAGAATGCTTATTACGATTTCAGTGAGTTAAAGCAGTGACTTACAGCTTTACAGGTCTCACAGAGCCGTGCTTTGTGGTAATATGTTAGGCCATGTCCACATTAACCCGTTTTCACTCGTTTTCAAATGAAAACGGGGTTTTCAGATCTCCGTCCACATGTGCGTTTCAGCATCGTTTTCCAAATTACACATTGGTTGCTTGGTTACAGATAATACATTACACTACTCTTGATACTTAAGAACTTCCTCTAAAATCTTCCTCCATGAACTCAAACAGACACATTTCGTGGAAGTTTTTAGAAGTTTTATTTTTCAAGTTTAGCTACAACACTGCAGGTCTAACTCTATCTCTCCCACACAGACAGCACATGTACTTTAAATGAACAGTTATTAAAGAAGTTTACTAGATTATGGGTCCATACATTTGGTCAACACTAGTCATTAGTTCTGTAGGGCTGATGACGTCACTGGACACGCCCCTTTAATCTCTCCATAACAGCTGATTCCAGTTGAAGCCAAAGAACCCCCTCTGGGTTGCCATGGGTCACCTGTGCTCCCCTGGGTCCTAAGTCCCTACATGTTTGAACATCTATGTACAAACATTTGTAACAAATACCACATGATGTACACATGACATCTATTGCATTCTGTCCATCCTGGGAGAAGGATCCCTCCTCTGTCGTTCTCCCAGAGGTTTCTTCCTTTTTTCTCCCTGTTAAAGGGTTTTTTTAGGGGAGTTTTTCCTGTGCCGATGTGAGGGAAGGACAGAGGATGTCGCATGTGCACAGATTGTAAAGCCCTCTGAGGCAAATTTGTAATTTGTGATTCTGGGCTATACAAAATAAACTGAATTGAATTGAATGATCCATGTTGAATTAACCTGCTAGTCGATCGGTATCAAGGCTGTTCTCTTACGGAAAGGGGTCACGTGGTAAGGGGGTGACGAATCAGGGAATGACACGTCATAACTGCTAAGAACCAATCAAATAGCAAACGCCGGTGCCTACGTCATCGTTTTCGGACTTCTTCGTTTTCCGTCATCCACACTATCAGGAAAACGCGGCGTTTTCAAACTTCTCCGTCCTCGGGAGCGTTTTCAAACTTATTCGTTTTCGGTGATCCTAAAACGCTGTGTAGTGTGGACGCTCGGTGCAAACGCAGAAAAAGATATGCGGATTCATTTGAAAACGGGTTAGTGTGGACGTGGCCTTAGACTGGGATGACAGGTGACAGTGTGAGCAGCGAATGGCATGAAATAAAATACAATTGGCACCTATCGTTGTAAAATGTAATTCCTGTGGAAGGTGTTAATGAAGAAATCCACATGTGGTGTCCCCTGACAAAAAGAGCCTCAGCAACCATGTAACCCTCAATGTCATCTCCGGATAAAAATAAAAAAAGACATATACATTGTAATATATCAAGGCAACAATGACAAAATAATGTTTTATCTCTAAATCAATTAATGTATTTCATAGAGTTTGCAATTAAATGCATTTTGAAAAGAGGTTGGATATTTGATTATAGTAAAGCCACTTAGCACCATCCAGTATCAATGGTGTTAGCTCAAATTGTTAATTTATGTCCCAATCAATTTCCCCCATCACTGGACCTGGCTGTGCACAGAGACCAGGACCACAACAAGATTTGGATTAAGGTTTACAATCGCAGTCACCCCATCAGGATAGAGATGGATGGTGAATAATTCCTTCCAGTAAGCCCCCTGGGTATAAACTAAATGCCAGTAGCAGCTATTGTTCAAGCTGTTTTTCACTGATGCCACAGTCAAATACTAGTCTCATAACTCATACAACAATCACCTCTAAAGAATGACATTTCCCTGAGCTTACCTCACCACCCACGAGTTCTTCAAATTTTAAGGACTCATCTTCTATGCAGCACTTCTGAAACTGGTCAGGGAGACATCGGCAGGTACTGAAGACAGTCTTCTCTGTGGGATTTCTCTGCCACTTTGTCGACCCGGGCCAGGTTTTTGGTTGATAACCTTTGTCACAAAGGTAGTGCAAAGCAACAAGGGAAGGACCAGAATGCAGGCAATGCAGGCTGACAGCAACAGTTCAGGGGTTTATTGCACATACATACCCTCACTGGCATGTCCAAACAGAAGTAGTATTGAGTCCATGACAGCAGGAATGGGGCGGGGGAAAGTGAAGGTAGGTACAGATGGGGTTCAGGTAACAAGGATAACAGAGGCTCAAAAGCAGTGACAATCTGGCAACTGACTGGTATAGAGAGCTGGTTAAATATCTGCAGGGCCAATGAGGGGAAGTGGGAACAGGTGAGCAAGTGCTGGCTAAAAGAGGTTACTGCAAGGCAGGAGGGAGTTGAGTGGCTGGATGTGAGAGTCAGGTGACTGGGAGAGGTGGAAAAGTCAGAGTGCATCTGGTGGACAGGAAGAAAATGGCAATGACGGAGCCTGGTGAAGTGGAAATGTGACTGGAGAGAAGGACAGAGAGTTAGAATGTTACAACCTTCACAATAAGAGGTACATTGCCATCTTTTCCACCTGAGGACCCCTGCTTAATTATCAAAGATAGCTGCAAGATCCATTTTTACCAAAACATCAGTGTCAATGAGCGGCTGGTTGCAAGCAAGGCCCAGTCAAGACAAGATAATAATAATAATAATAATCATAATAATCAATCCTTTATTAGTTGCAAGCAAGGCCCAGTCAAGACAAGATACATGAACTACATGAAAGGAAAACCAACCAAATGGATCTTAAAGCTTTTTGTGTTGGCCAGACAATAGCTAAACAGTTACAGATTTTTAGGCAACCTCTTTTGTTGGCAACCTCTACACAAGCCTAAAACAATTCAAATACCTTTTTGACATGAACACCTGGGCTTGTGGAACTTTAAGAAAGACCAGGAAGGACTGCCCTCACTCAGCACACAAGGACCCACTTGT
Source organism: Anoplopoma fimbria (assembly GCF_027596085.1). Taxonomy (NCBI): domain Eukaryota; kingdom Metazoa; phylum Chordata; class Actinopteri; order Perciformes; family Anoplopomatidae; genus Anoplopoma; species Anoplopoma fimbria. The sequence continues at coordinate 21,619,503 of NC_072463.1, forward strand.
GCACTTAAAAAAGATGGATGGGTCTGAGGTTGCTGTCTGCTCCACAGTGCATGTAGCACTGTGCAAAGGGAAAGGTGAAGAGCCAGGCTGGTTGGCATAGCGACAAAAAGGCTACCTCCTCATCAAGGAAGGCTATGCAGGTAGACCAGGCGGGTCCATCACGCCCAACCATTGAAGTGAAATATGTGTGATGCAGCACTCTGTGTCAGGAGCTGTTTTGATGTATGGCTCAAGTAAAAATCACTCCCAGAAACAAGTATGCTGGACAGTTAAAAAACAATGTTGAAATATTTTTTGTGTTATAACTTTATGTAATGTTGCTACAAAAAAGGTTGCATGTAAATAATGAAGACAGTGATAAATCCCTCCAAAACAGGTAATGCCGCCGTGCAGCTAAGAACCATTTGGGTCTATCAAAATACAACTCAAATACTGGATGATTACTGCACCAATAAGTCATCCTAATAAGTAAATACAAACAAATACTGCACCTCTGAATTTAACCAATCCTAAGCATTTAGCAGCCAGGGCTGCTGTGAAGCTCACAGAGAGAAGCTTCGGGTGCAGCGTTGTGTTGAAGGACATGTTACATGCAAACAGGAGGAGCCACCCCATCCTTTAACCTTGTGGTTAAAAAAAGAACCTACTTTACCCACATGTCGTTGCTTTGAAGGTGACCATTATTTGTTACAAACTTGTAAAATGATTAATAATTGTATAATGATAAAATAGCTTTATAAATATTTCAATATTTTCCATGTCCTCTGGTTCACCCTCTGTTACACCATCAAGTCTCAGTGCTATGCTCATGAATTTGATCCTGGTTTACGCTTTGCAGATACTCACTTGATGAATCATTCAGTTACACTGGTTCTTTTTTGGTTGCTCCAGCAGGAGACTCACAATTTCTAAATTAGATTAAGTTTTATAAATATTTAAGATGTGTACTGCAGGAGGAAGATCGTGGTTTGTCCATTAATTGATCAATTTAATTTCTGCTCCCTAATGTTGGTTTCTGGGTGTGTTTGCTTAGAAAGTGGCCTCATTTTGCAAAACATTAATGCTGGATATTTGACATCATAAAAAGGAGTCAGAGATAAGATAATAAATTAGTAATAATTAATGTCAGCTCTTCCACTCATGAGATTTCTGTTACAGATTTAGGATAAAATGAGTGACAATCTATTAGAAATTATATCATAAAATGTGTCAGGAACACCATAAAATAACTATATAAAACCAAAGACACATTATAGTAAAATGATAGTGATTCCATGGCATAAAATTGCCATAAAAGAAGGAAAGGTCATTAAAAAAATCACCATATAATTCCCAAGAGGAATATCATAGGGGATTATAAAGGTTGTTGATTGAGGGTAATGACAGACAGCCATTTTACTGGAGGTGACTCATTCACAGAACACATATGCTTTGAGAGAGAGAGAGAGAGAGAGAGAGAGAGAGAGAGAGAGAGAGAGAGAGAGAGAAAGAACTTACCTCTTTATTCAGAAGCCAGTCGGTTGCAGTGAAGAGGTGAGGCTGCACATTATTTGGACACCCAGCAGACACAAATACTATTGGACTGTCCAAGTCAAAAAATAATGTCTGAATGACATCTCTCAGAGGTAATTCTTCTTTTAATTCCTACATTTTGAAAATGCATGCACTCTGATAACTGTCAAATTCACATCAGGTTATTTCTAAGAGAAAAACTAGTTGTTAAATGATAAGATTGAGATTTATTTTGTTTATTTAGGGCTTCTCAAGATGTATAAAAAAAGAAAAAAGATGTATGTGAATTATGTGCAAATCAATGTGTCACTGATTAGGTCAGTTCAATGAGCTATTGAGCTGATTCAGCATGAGAAAAGTACGGTATGTAATGTTGTACATGATAAAAACCAATCTTCCATTCAGTTAAATTTACTAAAAGAACAGCAACATAATGTACAATGGTGAGGTCAGCCTAAGTAGGTCATTAATACGCACTTATGCATGCTCTACAGAAGGATTTTGATTTACAGATGACATTTTTACATTTGTTTTAAAACTATTTGCAATTTGGCTAATCTGACATAATTAGTTTTGTAGATACTAATTGTTTGATATTTGTGTAGATATCAAGTTTGATTCATTGCAAGACAGATATCATTTTCTCTTATCTTGAAAATTTGAATAAATGAAACCACTCCAGTGCTTTCATTCTTTTCATTGCTGTCATGTGTTTTTTGTTATTGAACCAAATCTTAAAGTCACAGCCATTAGAAACGATTTTAAAAGCGTCTGTGAAAAAAAGTTTAATAAATCAACATTCATTTTAACTCGTGAAATCTGGTTGCAAACCGGCGGATTAGTATCTCTTATTGCTCAGTCATAACTGGACTAACGTCAGTGTAGACAACATGCACAGGCATTTCAGTTTGACTCTGAGGATGTTATTTCCCACTGTTATTATGGATTGGATGGATTAATGGTTATGAAAGCCAAAAATGTTTTCCAAAGAATGAGATAGAAAATATTTAGAGAGGCAAAGTGATATAAAAAGGTGAAAGTGTAGAGTGAAGAGGAAAGGAAGAAATGATGTGCAGAAGAGGCAGATGAAAGTAAACAGATATATTGGAGTTGAGGAGGATTTACGAGCTCTGCAGCTTTTTAATGAAGTGACTGACAGAGTTTTGAAGATGGACACTAATTTGTTTCTCTCTTGTCAAACATCTCTTCAATCTCCATAAATTGTAAATTTTGCTAATATTTTTAGGCAATTATGATGTAAAATTGTAAAATCATATGTGCGAAATATGATGAAGATTATAAACAGCTTGTTGTTCATTGTGGCTCCTGCAGCTATGGACTGGGAGAAGTCATTGAACCGATCCAGGGTGAACTCTTCTACTCCAGCCTCTTCGTCTTCTCCATCCATGCCTGACTCTTCACTCACCTTCTCCTCCTCCTGCTGCAACTCCTCTCACCCCCTCTTCTCCACCTCCCCGTTCTCTGTCCCTGCCTTCTCCGGCCTGGACCTCCTGTCCGACCTGAAGCCCATCTTCATCCCTCTCTACGTTGCCGTGGTGCTGGTCGCCTGCTCCGGCAACCTCCTCCTGCTCTTTCTCATCTGGCACAACAAGAAAAGACACAACACCACAAACTTCCTCATCAGCAACCTGGCACTGGTCGACCTGGTCATGTGCGTCTTCTGCGTCCCTTTGACTGCGTCCTACGCTTTTGACAAGCGTGGATGGGTGTTTGGTCCCCACATGTGTCATTTCGTCACTGTCATGCAGTCTGCAGCCGTCTACGCGGCATGCCTGTCTCTCATGGCCATCGCAGTGGATCGTTACGTGGTTGTGGCTTATCCCATCCGCAAAAGAGCAGGGGGCCAGTTCTGCTGTGGTCTGGTGGTCCTGATCTGGCTGTCCTCTCTGGCTTTATCCACACCTACAGCAGTACACACCGTCCACCTGGACCTGCGGGCTGCGGGGCTGCAGATGGCCGTCTGTGAGGAGTTCTGGGATGGCCAGGAGCAAAAACGACTCATCTACTCCTGCTTCATCCTCTTCTTCTCCTACGTTGTCCCACTGGCTGCTGTCTCCATTTCCTACTGTGCTATATCCTACCAGCTGAAGCAGAGGACCAGGTCAGGCTTGACAGCGTGTCAGGAGTTGAGATCTGCAAGGACTCTATGGAGCAGACGGAGGAGGAAGACCTTCTACCTGCTGCTGGTGTCCGTCCTCTGTTTCGCCTTCTCATGGCTTCCCTTACAGGTACAGATGAGTGGGAAAGAGAGACTGATGATTTGATGGATACATGAAACCATGAATAAACTAGAAAGGTGCACACAGTAGAGTGCAGATTTCTGCCAAGTGTGTCAGCAACAACCGCTGAATTGTTTTATTGAATAAATTCAACCCACAATTGGCTAACCCCCCGTCTAGCCTGTAAGGCTTTCTAAAACACACTTAATTTAAACTCACAAACAGGTAGCAATGAATGAAGGCAATCGGCTCAAAGTTGTTGTTTTAGACATTTCACACATTCTTGCCAAAAACTAAATTTACCTCATCAAGTTGTCTGCCAGTTTAGTACGGCTCAGTGTTACTCAGCAGTGTGTGTACTAGTAGTTTTGTTAGCTGTTAGCCAAACAAATTGTCCAAAACACTAAAAGTGAGCAAACTCATCTGCTTATCACTGGCCGGTTAAGAGTAGTGAGTGAGGAGTCAGCGGCTAAAACTGGCAACCAAAATTTGATGCAGTTTAATGCAGCAGTACGGGTTTTATCACTTGACACGTGCACACACACACAAAAGCCCACTCGTGACCAATGGGGGAGATAATGTATTCTTAATGGTCCCTTAACCGCTAGCTCAGTCCATAGAAACAAAATCTGTAAACTCGCACCTCTATAGCTCACCAAAAACACTTGTTGCTTGTTTAATGCCTTGATTATTTTTTACAAAAACCTATAAATATTGGCTTTGAGGCGATTATGTGTCAGGCTTTTTTTTGGGCGGTGCAGTGACTTCAACAAATCTTGAAGTCAAAGTGAGTCTGCCATGTAACCAACTCTCCAACCTGTATAAGTGTCATTTTTCTTGGACTTTTTGATTTTTAGTCAGATTAAACAAACATGTTAAATGTCTCCCACTTTCCACTCTTTGAACTAACTAAAGCTCACTGTAGCTTTCATCACACAGACATGAAAGGAGTGTAAAAATGATATTTTACTCTCTGCAATACAGCACATACCCTTAGACCGGACAATAGCTTGAACCAGCAACAGAGCTTTTTACTGGACTAAAGAGCAGTATGAGCAGTGACACGTTCACCTACTGATTTACGTGTACTGAAGGGCATTTGAACAGTGATACTATTGCTTAGCTAACAAAAAGCAAACAGACTAAATATTCATTGACTATGAATCTTTGAACTGAAAAGTTTCAAAATAGCAAAGTGATACTTGCTTAATTAAATGAACCTGAATTATTTCCCAAATGACCTTTTCCTTGTATGAATGCAGAGTGCTAAACATTGTTTATCTTCACAGGTGGTGAATCTGATCCGTGACCTGGACACAGACTTCTCCATTTTAGGGAAGAATTACGTTAACATCATCCAGGTGTCCACTCACCTGCTCGCCATGAGCTCCACCTGCTACAACCCTTTTATTTACGCCTCATTGCACGAAAAGCTCCTCTCCTACCTTTGCAACCACTTCCTGTCCCGGAGGAGAAAAACAGGAAAGGACAGGGGTCAGGGGTCAAGCATCCTGACGATGTCACACAGAGTGCAGCGCCTTCACACCTCCACGGCTGCTGCAGATTTAGCAAGTGCTGTTGTAAATAACGTTATTCCTCAAGACATTTACGCTTAATAGGAATTTGATCTGCTAGTGTTTTCCACAAATGACACAGGGTATCTTCACTTTATATTTAATCTGAATCTGGTTAGTGTTTTTACTAACCAATCAAGTGAAGAATAAAATTAATTTAAACCTCACTGAAATTCAAAAACTGTGTAAAAACACTTACCTGCTTTGATTCAAAGGATATATGTGTGCTTAATGATTTATATTTTTAACAAATCTGTGGCTGTTTATGTATTGAAAGTAAGTGAAATCTAATTGTTGTACATATTCATATTCTTGAGCATGTCTAACACTTCTTGGTATGTTTATGTATATAACAGCATGCTGTTCTAATATACATTTTTATTTGCCATTCGTGTCAAATTTAACTGATTCATTCAATAAACAGGTTTATTTAAATCATTGTTCCCTTTCCATTCATTGTGTGATAAAACAGGAGTCTCTGTGATAATGAATCATGTATTTCATGTCATTTGGTATGGCCTGGATCAACTGAACGCTTTTCACACTCTCTACTGCCTCTTTGACGTTGGACGAACACAACGCTGTATGCAAAATCTGCAGCGTGATTAAATGTCAACTTTTAGATGGTAAGAGAATAAAAAACATCATCTGTGTTGTTCATTACGATATTTAAAACACTTTAGAGGGTAAAAGAGTCAACATTGACAGTTAACTTAAATTATGCAAATGTTCTACAGGTTACAAGATACCTGTGTCTTCTTTCTTTCTTTCTTTGAATAATCACAATAAACCCGTTTTTCACCGTTGTGGCTTTGAGCACCAACAGTTACTTTTACCTGAAAACAAGCAGTCAGGCAAGTAAAAAGCACCATTGCAGAGTTTCTCAGCATTTTCTGACCTGCCACCTCATTTATAAGCTGAGCTACCATGCTGTACCAAACAATTACCCCCCACTCTGCTGTGTGGCAATAATAAAATGTGTTGTATATTCAAGTCCCTCAACTCATTTTTTATCTCATATATACACAAGCTGTGACAATTGATTGAATCATATTCAATCAATTGAATGTGCCACAGGGGGGACTCCATGTAAGGTGTGAAACAGTGATGAAAGATGATTAAGAGAAACGGGAGGCACCTGAGCTAAATTTCAAAATGTCATAGCAAAAGGTCTGAATACTAAATGTCAATATGTATATATTTCAGGGTTTTTAAATTTTTTTTTTTTTTGCAATTTATCTTTCTAAAATCGTGTTTTTCACTTTTTCATTATGGGATATTGAGGGCAGGTTGGTGGTAAAACAATAATTTAAACGATTTGAACATGGTCCATATGCAATTTATTCTACTCAAATCCCACGTCTACTTATGTCTAATTGTGTTGTGAACACCTTTAATGAAAATGCTAATACAAACTGTATGTTAATGATGTCGATGAAGTGAAGTGCCAGTAGATGTGTGCTGTGGGTAGTAATTCAGAAGAGATGATGGGGCCCGGATCTTTGGCGTGAACTCTACGCATTTGTAATGTTCAGAAGAACAAAGAGCGATGAAACAACACGAGCAGCAAAACAATGTCAACCAATTCTTAAAAAACATTGGCGGTGTTGTGATGTTTCCGTTTGCTGTCTGGTGATACAAATAAAATAGCACAAAACAAACAAGACAGTTTTGGAATGAAATTGAAGGGCATTTTGAGCTGAAGAAAACAATTGACAGGCTTTCATTTGTTTCTCTCTAAACCCACAAGGCTCTTTAGACATGTGCACAGTAGTGAGAATTCCCTAAAGAAAACAGAAATGTTAAGGAGGGTTTGATGGAGCATGAATGGCATTGAATGTCTTTCTTCTGTGCAAAGTACTTTGTGCAGACCAAAAAAGCAGCAGGAGCAACAAATCTGTTTTAACAAATCTTTGCCAGAATAATCAGAAACTTTCAAAAGCTGAATTGCTGTGCACATGGTTCAGTACATTGCAGGTGTATAACGCCGTACACAGAAAAGCTTTAAAGGACAGGAGAGTGGTAAAAATTGGAATGAATCAGTCCATGGCAATCCTCTCAGGTGTGTAATTTAAACACCTCAGGACCTCTATTCTGGTATACACATGCTCTCAGACCAACTCATGTCGATAACTAAATCTTTTGTTGGAGAGGCTTTGTAAGAAAAGCTTTTTTTTCCCTTTCAAATGTATTGTTCTTTAAACAATGTAGTAAGTGGTTAACCCTTTTTGTATGAGGTACACCAACAGCTCTATCAGAAGCTCCAAATATGTTCATTTCAATTAACATTTTTGCATTAAATTGATTATATCGGTTTGGTCGAGTTTGTATTTGTACCTTTATCGGTGGACTAAACCATTCCAACAGGTTATCCATTACTTTTAGCATTTTAAACTGTTTATTATCTTTAGCGGTTAAAAAGTTAGCTTAAAGGGCCTTACTTTTTACTACCTGCTCATCTAATACCTTGCTTATTAGGCTACTTCAAATGTTTATACTTTAACTTAAGGTATTTTAGCTAATTACTTTTAGGGGGTTGACAACGTAAGCTGAGAGTGCATCAACTGCCCACTGTGAGGTCATCCCCTAACAATTTCAACTACTTATCCAAAAGGCTACTTTCAGCTATTCCATCCTGTCTTTCTAATTATTTTCCCTACACACGCTTGTTGTTACAGATACATATGATTTACCTGCCATTTATAACCCCATGACCTGATTGAGTAATGCTAGAGGCCTCATACATATTCATCAGAGGCCTGATTATTAAAGTGAGATGATTTGTCTCCTAGTGTCTGCTTCCAAGATGCTCTCACTCTTTTGTTTCCTGTCATGATGTACGCAGTGTAATAAACAAATGGTAGGTTTTAGTTAATAAAAAAGATAAGGGATGATGTTACTGTAATTCTGATTTAGATCGATATTATTTTTCTGTGTTTTTTTTTTTTTTTACATTTTAATTAAAATATACAGGATTTACCTGTAGTTGTCATGTGGCAGAAAGGTTTGTGTCTCCTTTCATTGCTGAAATTATAATTTTTTCTCAAATGGAGGAAACAATAGGAATCATGGTCAGATACATTTCTTATTGAATTGTCCATAAACAATTTTTTGAATATATTGATTTAATTTATTCAGTCGTGATAACAAGGGGTTTGAAAAACCTCAATAAGTTTGTAATGTAGATAGTTCTCTATCTCAAAAGTCTTTCCAGTCCTGCATGAACCTTTGTAGAACACTTTTGTTATGCAATTTTTGACACAAAATATATATATATATAATATATTTTGCGAAACACCCTTTTAAATCTCAGCATTCTGATCACTGAGAGGACTGCATTAGATAAAACCAATCACATGTATAAATATTGGCTGAGTGAGCCCCCATGTGGGCAACAAGTATTACTACAGCTCTCCCCTTGGCTGGAGTATTTGCCAATTAAACAGGATATAAGCCATAAAAAAAGGCTTCCAAACACACGTTCAAACTCATATATTATTTATTACAATTAAATATTCTTATATTACAGAGGTCCATTTGAAATCATACAAATAATCTGTGCTGTGATTAATATTTCCAAGATATTTCCAAAAAACGCCATGCAAAGAATATGAACATAAATTCACATCAGAAGAACCAAAGTATAGTTTTTTTTGTACACCAGGGAATGAAATTAAAATTCATGTTTCGGTACCTTCCCCTCTTTCTCGTTTTTGGTGCAAACACCTCTTTGCGGTGATTCAAGATCAGACCAGCGTTAATGAAAGGCATTTTGAAGGTGGTTGAAAACAACAGCTCATCTTTCTCTTTGTGGAAAACGTTTGGAGTAAATACGGGTTAATGGGAACAGGCACAGAGGACCAATTAAGACATAAGTATCACACATCTTGATTAGACATATTTAGTTTGCAGAGTGATTCCTAAGGCCATTACATGTACTGTGTGTGGTATCTAACTCTGATCCAGAACCTCCAGGGGGATTTAAAATTGAGGATCCAAATCAAACCAAATAAACCCAATTCTGCTTTGATGGATTGTACAGTGTGGGCTTCATTAATGTACATCCACCATCCATCCATGTTCAATTAAATGTTCCAGTCAGTGGAGAAAGTTTAGTTTTGATATAGACAGATAACCTTTGGTTTGATCAAACTGTCAGGGTCTTTTCTTTAGAAATAGATGAACGGGAGTCAAAAAGTAATCTACTCAACCCTCAAACCCCCAAAGAGTGAGGCAGAAGTAGACAGGATGTGGGCATTTTTAAATGGTGCTCCACCCAAAATATATCTTTTCACAATCAACTACTCCCTGTGGTTTTAAGGTGGCTGTAAATAGTTTGCAGTTCATGTAGAACAGCGCTTGGACCTTAAAACGTGTTGGATTCAAAGGATTGAAATAATTCATAGCAGAGTAGACATAAAACCTCTCACACACTCCTGCAGCCTAATCCATTTCCTCACTGCTTGAAGCTCTGCCAGGAAGTTGTGTCTTTTGTTTGGAACATAATGCCCGTACAGACGGACAGCTGAGAGGTGGATTATGATGAAGAAGTGGATTAGAAAAGTCTCTGTGGACATTTTGATACTTTTTGTCAACCGTGAAAACTTAAACGACTGAAATTCATCCCAACCGATGGAAAGCAAGCTGACTGCAGCCGCTGTTCTTCGAGAAGCACAAAACTACAAACTCAGAATTAGATGAGACAATCAATACCACACTTGTGACCGTACGCTAAATATCAAGCGATATCAAGCGGACAGTTAGCCCAGTTTAGCATAAAGATTTGATTATTACAGACATCGTGGTAATAAGTGAGTTTTATAGGTGCAGGTCGGTGGATTCATTGCCTTTTCTGACAGAGTAAGCCTAGCTGTTCCCCCTGCAGTCTTTATGCTAAGCTAGGCTGATCGGGTGCTGGCTGTAGCTTCGTCGTGTATCCATCTTATCATTTAACTCCCTATTCCTTTAACAGCCACAGATCTTAAACAGATTGCTTTGAATTTGTATCGAAACTTGGGGCAGAATCTTGCCAAAATAAAAAGTGTTCATCAAGGATCAGTTTTACCTCTCAGATCGCACAAAAAGATCACATGAATGCGATGGACCTGAGATGCTTCTCAAGCATCTAGGAATCAAGATCAGCAAACTAAGAAGCCTCATTACCCGAGGCTGATGTCAGCATACATCTCTAAATGAAAGGCTGGGAATGTTCTATAAGGCAGCAAGATCAAGGGCACAGGCTAATGGCAAGGTTGGTTTAAATCATTGTAGCATTCGGCATTTAAAGGTGAAGAGGCAAAGCTTTATCATCTTAGGGAGAAGTAACAGGAGAATGGCAGGAAGCTGGGAGAGGCCAAGGTATGTTTTGGTCCTGCAGGTTAAGCATCTCTGGTCACATGTTAGCAGGTGTCCTTCAAACTGTATCTGAGATCCTTCTAAATGTGTCCTCAAATAGGCCCCCGAGGACTTCAACATTTTCAACACAACATTTAATAGGCTTGTATTGGGCAAGCAAGCTCAATCAGTCACAAAAAATACTATTGCAAATGACTCACACTTTTTTATCTTAGACAGTGCAGCTAAGAAGGAGAGACCTCCTTTATAATCAGGAATGAAAGCCACTCATCTAAAACTATTCTTTAAAATTATCTTTTGAAAATAAATTATATTTTCTCAGTACAGAAATAAATACATATCTTCTCTCAGACATAGGAATGGATCATCATCATCATCACGGATCTAAATGCTACACTGAATACATTACTCACCATCTCATCGGTGAAGAAACAAGAATATAGGTGACTAACTGATGCCATCTGCCACGAACAGAACAGACACTCATCCAGATATATAAATGCAAATATACAGTTAGCTGACACCGGAGTCATATTACACCTCTGACAATCAGCTTTGAGAAAGCAAAATATTCCTCAGCATTGGCATATCAAAATACCCCGTCAATGCTCAGCTCACTGGACGCCTTCAGACTGCAAAACCAAACTAACTGAAGTGTGCTTTCTTTGTAGAGTGTAGGTCTGTACTACATTAAAAAAAATCACCATTCGGGTGAATTGAAGAGTTACACAAAACCCATACTTCTCTCAGAAAAACCAGAGAGGTGGAGGCAAAAAACTTCCTCGTTTCGTGCCTATACTTAATCATTGGTAACAAAGTTGAATTTTAGTTAATCAAACCTTCTGATCAAGAACTCAACTCTTACTGTATAGACCTACAGGTCAATCACAGTCACATGAAAATGGAAATGTTAAATCATAGAACAGTTAGAAAATTGGGTCATTTGCTTTCTTGCCAAGAGTTTGATGAGAATCTGGATACGACTCATGTTTGTCTGGTAAATAATTAGCTGGAGCCAGCAATCAGTTCGCTTAGCTAAGCAAAAGAAGATTGGAAACAGGCGGACACAGCTAGCCAGACTCTGCCCTGTTTCGAGACTCTATGCTAAGCTAGGTGGTGCAGTGCACTGCTGGTACTAGGTTCATATTTACAGACATACAGACATAAGAGTGGCATCGATTATGTCATCTAACTTTTGTCAAGAAAAGTGAAAAATATCCCCAAAACTATTCCCTAAAACACCTTGAACACAGATGTTCACTGGAGCTTCTCTGAAAAACATTTGTATGCAGAATATATCTAATATCAAATGTGATTGAATCGTCAGCTGCTCAGAAATCTCTTTGTCTCCTCTAGAGGACCAATGCGGCACGAAATGCTCAAAAATGTTCTTCAGCTATGGCGTATCATTGAGACACAGTGAGCGTCTTATATGCGTCAGGCAGACAGTAACATAATTCACACGTAACATCAACCTCTGTTCATACCTATTAAATGTCACATTTCTAAGAGCTACAGTAGCATTTTCTACAGCAGAGTAAGTTCCAGGTTCTCCAAACAGCTGCTACGACACCACAGAGCCATGTATGACAAAGACCATTACACTGCCATAACAACTTTTATACTGTATGTCAGGCCATAACTCTTACTAAATAAAGGTGTGGCATGTAAGTACGAGCAAGAGATTTGAAAACAAATGTAGCCGTGAATCCTTCATCCTAAACTTTCCAGTTCCTGTCCCACAAGCAGCAGCTAGGTACGTAGCCAATCAAAGTTGCGGAGGATTTATAACATAATCATAACTTCCAATAGCATTGTGTGTCATGCCCCATCAGATGCTACTGCAGGTTCTTGAGGAGGCGTCCGTAGCGAAAGTCATAGACGTGTCGACAGAAAAACACCAGGTCTGGGTCTACGTCATCGGGCACACAGTGGTGGGTGGGCATGGCGTTGCCGACAATGGGTGGCACCACGAAGGAGGCGGCATAGTCGCGCACGCCCTCCCTATGGCGTTTTACCAAGGCACAAAATCTGGACAAAGCACAAATGCAGGACATCAAACTCAATCGTCTTAAAGAAGCATTTAGAAAAAATGTTTCATGTGAGCAAACGGTGGAAAAAAACACCTTTCTTTTGATGTTAAACATTGTGCATTTAAAAACCGGCGCTGAAGGATTTTCTCAGCAGGACTATGTAATCTTTCATATACTTCAAAGAAAAGCCACCACAAAATATTCTCTCTTACCGACAATACTGTGCCAATGTTAGGACATAGCATTTGTCTTCAATACAGGCCACACTGTTCACATCCTGGTGACGAGACGCAAAGATCTCATTCTGGAGAAAGAAAGTTTCAGTCATGTAAAAAAACTCAATAAACCAAGACTCAGAATTAAACAACTGATTCCTTAAAGGTGCAGTGTGTAGCATTTGGCAGCATCTAGCTGTGAGGTTGCAGATTCAACCAACAAAAACCAAACCATTCTTATTTTCCGTAAATTTCTACACTAAAGAAAACGTAATTATTAACATTGTAGTCCATTTCTGCTAATAGATTTCTGCTAAATGCTACACACTGTTCCTTCAGGCCTTCACAGTCCGCACATGCACACAAGGACTTAAAAAGACACACTCTGTCTACTTCATTGTATCTGAGCACTTCTGCCTAACCTTCACTTTTCAGACATAGAGAAGGAGAAAGATGTTTTTTCCTTTGAGACAAAGCCCTGCTACTGTTCTCACACTGCTGCTCTGATCTGTTTGTTGTTTGTAAATGCAGCCGAGAAATGACAGACTTCATGTGGTTTACTGTTTCTAGAGATTAAATAAAGTGCAACTTGGTCCTCTGGGAGATTACTGACAATGCGAAGCAGGCACAACAGAAGCTGCTCTCAATGTGTGTGTCTGCCAGCGTATGTGTGATTGTTCGTACACTCGTCTCTTTCAAACACATTTTCACTTACTGGGTCAAAAGTATTTTCTTGAATTGTAAAGTTTTCATTTTGATGCAAAGTCATGGTGTTCAAATAGGAAGATATTAATGGGAAGAGGCTCAAGATTAATTGCTTAAAACATTAGAGCGTTATGTTGTGTTGCAAACTATCCTACAGAAAAATATTTTATTCGAAAAAAGGAATTAAGCAAGCAAAAATAGCCTGCAAACTGAGCCAACAGAAAAGAGACACTGTGTTAAAAGATAATGTTGTCACTGTATATTTTACTTGTCATCAACAAATCTCATAAAAAGTCCAAAACTAACAATGCCTAAATCTGTTTCTCAGTACTTTCCAACTTCCCCTCTGTCCGTGAGAGTTAAACACATTTGTTCCCACTGAAGACGTTGATCTTTAAAAATGGATCATAAATATAAAGTTTCATTTTGAAATGTTTTAAAAGTCAGTTTATGGTATTTCCACTTTCCCACTTAAGAGACTTGGCTAACATGGCATGAAGCATAAATATTCTAGCTCTGCTTACATGCAGTTTAATAAACTTGCACACTGATTTACAAACTATTTGCATATTGTTAATTGGAGCTATGTTTGATTTTACATCTAACAGTTGCAGACCATCAGAAACCAGTTTCTTTAAAAGGTGTAAAACCTCACCTCACAATGTATACTGGGATTGCGTCCCCCCTGTGTGTGTTCTGGACGGTAGTACCAAAACAAACTCATCATCAGCTCTCCTGAACAGAAACAAACAAAACACACACACAGTTCACTTCAGTGCTCAACCAGTTATTACCGCATTAATTCAGCTTCTCTTTGTACAGTAGGTGTCCTACCTGACTCTGGCTCTTCCCACAGAGCTGAGATCTTGGCCACGTAAGGCAGAGACTTCTTTCTAGGTCCAGATTTCAGCAGAACAGTGTCTCTGACCCGAATCAGCTCCCCGTCCCTCTGGACTCCCTCGAAACACTTCCTCAGCACCAGAGCCTCCTCTCCCTGGAAACACAGGCAGCAGGAAATACTGAGTCCTCAAGCAGCCAGACACTGATAAGATGTGAGAGGCTTTGAAATAAAAAGCTCCAGGATGTGATTTGTATTGAATGACTTCTGTATCTCAACAGAAATGTGGACAGTCAGCTGTTTGGACGAAACTCAAAAATACAGCGAAACAGCTGTAATGTGACTATGATGCCCTTAGGACAGGCACGTTAAGTGACACCACATGTGATTACAAGCGGCACCGTCATGGCTGCCATCAAAAAGCACCAGCATGACTTTTCTCTACATACCACAGAGAAAACCTCCTTCTGAAAGGGCAGGCCAACTGGATGCCAGCCATTGGTGGATTTCTGGCGTCCGTTCTTCGGCTGCTTGGCAACCGTTCGCCCTCCGACACTGGCAGTGCCGAGCTTCTGCTTCTTGCTCCTGTTGAGAGGGCAGAGAGCCGAGCTGATGCTGCCGGTGCCGCGTGCGCCAGACCTGGACCCGCTGGGCGACTTGGCACTCTGCGGACACTCCCTCCCCACCTGCAGCGGAGGCTGTGGTTGGCTGGGGTCGGACAGCGGAGTCTGAACGTGGGGCACTGATTGGCCAGCTGGAGGCACGGTGGGAAAGGGGCAGCCAGTGAAGGTTCTGGGGCTGGGACAGATGGGGATGGAGGAAGAACTGTGGTGGTCGTTGAGGGTTGATGGGTAGTCGTCTGAGGAGGAAACAAAATGAGCAACTTAATAAGGTAGAGTGACAGACAGGCCTTTAAGGAGCAGCTAAAGTGATCAACAACCTTTAACAAGGTTACGTAATGGAGACAGGAACGACACTCAGTAGTTATTAGTTCCGCTGAAGCAGCAGAAATAACAAACAGAGCCTCAATTAAGGTAAATTATAGTCTTTAACACAGCAGCCCCTAACACACACACACACACACACACACACACACACACACACACACACACACACACACACACACACACACACACACACACACACACACACACACACACACACACACACACAGACAGTGAAGAACAGTGAAGAATAACAACACTAAAGCTAACTGTGAAATAATAATAACAGGTTGTGCACACTCCCATGACACAGTTGTGGTGTTGACGTTAAGGTTAATTAATGGTCAATTTATTTCAACGTTTCCTCCGTGGAGAATACATTAGCGGCATTACGCCACTTGCTTTAGCCATTTAATCCATATATTGTTGTATATGCGTACATGGATTTGTATGTATCTAATAAGTATCAATATCATAACTTAGGTTACTCGTACTTTACTTGAGTACTTCCATGTTAAGCTGCTTTATACACACTACATTTCAGAGGGAACATTGTATTTTGTACTTCACTTCTTTTATTTGACAGCTAGTTAAAAGCAACTGCAAATTAAGATTTTATGTGCAAAACCTTTGCTGACCTCAATAATTCTGATGTATTGTGTACTGTAATGTGGCTCAAGATGGTGAAAATCCAGTGGTTAGTTTAACTCCTGATGCTTTAAGTACATTTTGCTGCTAATACTTATGTACTTTTACTTATGTAAAAGTTTAGTGTCATACAAGACCAAGTGAGGCTGTAACACCTGGTTGTATAGAATTAACACCAGTGCATTTTATGCTTTTTAATTCAATATTTGTTTTGTAAAGGGAGAATGTTCAATTTCTTGTGTAAAAAAGTTACATGTGTTGGTTTAATTAATCGTCCTTATATGTCTGCCACCACAATTACTACATCATGATTTATTTACCTTATAATTTGAAATGATGTTCCAATCAACTAAACTACATTCTCAATTACATTTTGAGGGAAACGTATTTTCGCCTTGATTACGATCGCAGTTTTAAACATTTGGTTGACATTGTGACAAGACGTTAAACAAAACAAAAAAAGGCAACAAAACTACATAGTTAAAATAAGTATGTTTCTAACGTTATTTAAGTGGTGCCATGCCATTGTTCTGACAGCCCATTTTCCAAAACCCCAATAGTCCGAAAAATGTCCTGTTGAACAGAAAGGCCGTCTGGATGACATCCTATAATCCTGAAAACAAATGGTTATTTTATTGGAGGTCCATTGCTCTGAAAATACAAACTTACTTTGCAACGAAAAGAAGAACATGGCTAATTATTATACAAACTGTCGAACCTTCCCAGTTGCTATAATTTTTCTTCTTCTTCCTACCGTAGCATGACTAGCCCCACTCTGCCTCTGGTTGGCCTCAATCATTTTATCCTGATCCTAACCAGTCTCACTCCTCAGGCCTAACCTAACCAACCCAACCAACAAAGGCAAGGAGCAAATTAAGGGGCAGAGCAGTGGTTCATGCCCTCGTCAGTAAAAAAAATCTGAAAGGACCGATGACGTTACTATGCATAATAATAAGCAACGTGCTTCTGCTTGTTGCACAGAGAGTATGTATTTTGCTATATTTTATTTACTTTTGTTTGTATGTTTTTGTCTGATTTTAAAAGCTGAACTGAGACAAATTCCTATCCTCTGTGTTGACATGGCAATTAAGTATTGAAGTGAATTCAGGTGACCAGGCTGACCAATAAGGTGTAAGTTGTTTCGCCCGAACAGGTGCAGAAAAATGAACAGGAGGGTGAGGGGAGATGTCAATCAAACCTGATCTTTACATGCACATCCACTACTGAGAAGAGGTCTAATCAGGCAGAAAAGTGAAAAAACACCTGTGTGGGTGGACGAGGCCGTTTCACAGCAGACATTTTGACTTGTCATGACAGGAAAACCACAGGTGTTACGAATAAAATCAACCATAGTTCTGTTCCATTCATGTGTCCCAGTAAGGCATGGCATCGTGACAGTAAGCCAACAGGCACAATACCAGGATAGGCAGCTAAATGGAATCCAGCCATCATTAATTCTATTATTTACACCTCTGCTTGTCCTACTGTGACATGTCAAAATGTCTTCTATTAAATCTAATGGTGAAAACCTGAAGATTAGGGTGCTCTTGTCAACAAGAGTCTCAGCCCTCACAGTCTGACCTGCTTTTGGTTGCTGGAGACCACAGAGAGAGAGACGGTGAGTGCAGCTGAAGTGCAGCAGTGTGTGTGCACGTGTAATTAGTGTTGCTTTGAGGTCACATTCAGGTGTTTCCAACCATACACTCATTTAGGCCGACACGTGGTGTGTATGTGTTACACCGCAGATCTCATATAGAGTTTTCCTGTTCTGGTTCACATCTCTGACTCAAACTGCGTTACTAACTGCTGACATTTGAGCTCATACAATCAGCTCATTAGGTTTCAGCTGCAAAGGCCTTGTGTTATCTGTCCGGCTGCTTGTATTCAGGGGAAGACAAGAGGTCTTGCCCTTTATCTGATATTTTTTTCGTTACCTCCCACTCAAGAGACATTCCAAAATGGGAGATTTAAAATGCCTAACATAATAGCTATTCTCAGCACATTGTACTACTGTGGCAGCCGGATTGGGGAGGGGGGAGGGGGGGACACTGCATACAAAATAGGGACACTGCATACAAAATAACCTAATAACTGTAGAGAGCTGAGCTCATGAACGTTTAATAATAAAAACTATTAGGAAATCCTACTGTCTTACTTAAAGAGGTCAGTGATGTTACACATAATGTTTAGTTACCTTGTCATGGGGAGCTCAGCCTGTGAAAAGAGTTGTTTCATTTCTTTTGTGGGCCTGCAGGAAGCTCTCTAAAGTCTGAGAAATTACTACAAACTCTCTTTATAACAACAAGCCTCAGTTACAAACTTGGGGCAAGGAGGTAAAGAAAGATGTTGGCTTTTAACACGCAGGGGAAGTCTACAGACGACTCTGAAATCAATCTACCCGACCTCACAAAGAAGCAGGGGTCTGACATCACAACTATGGAAGCCACATTGTAAAAGGTAAACTATCAACTATAAGGCAACGTAAAGTATATTTGCCTGTATTTAATTAAAATAATACATACTATCGAAGAGTTAAACCTGTTCTGCAAAGGATGAAAATTTCAACTGGGAAAATAAAAACTTCTGAGTTGTCTGGAAAGGCAATGAAAAAAAAATATTTTTGAGTTGCATTATGGGAAATGTAGGATCCAATGTTTTTGAAACATTACCTATAACAAGGACTAAAAACAAATCAGGATGTCGCTGCATCTGCTTCTTCAATTTTGTCCTTTAAAAAAAATAATCTGTTTTTTGCAAACCTCCCGACTTTTGAAGTGCACCACTAAATCGTTGACGTAACCTTTCAATTAATTAATCAACCCTCAATGATCTCTGCCCTTCACCATCTGACACAACTATTTGACCACAAACTGAAAGTGGACCTTGATGTCAAATTGGTTTTTTTTTTGTCAAACTGTCATTTCCAAGATAAGAAGTTAACATTCAAGATCTAGATTAAAAGTAAGCTTTATTTTGTACTAACCCATCCATTCTTATTCTGTAACCGCTTATGCTATTCAGGGTCGCTGGAGCCGATCCCAGCTGACATTCGGCCAAGGCAGGGACCGCAGGGTACATTTGATTTATATGGAGTGTCCCCTTTTTGTCCACTCTTCATCCATATTTTATTGGTGTGGCTTTTTTGATTTAGGTAAACTACTTTATGTGGCCGGATTTGTTTTGCTTTGTTCGGTTTGCTTTGTTAACTCTTCTTTAATTGATTTAATGGGCTGTAAAATGTTTTATTTATTTTTTGCACTCTGTTAAAGTGGCAATCTTTGAGATTTTGATTTTAAAAATGTTATGTCTGTTAAGTCACTATCTATTGCTGAAAGGGGTAACATAATGGTAATTGAGCATATGACCCACTGATTAAAGTATGCCAATATATTTATATAGTTGCAGTATTCCAAACTAAAAGGGGTCTGTATGCTGTATTACATTTATCTCCATTGTACACACAAAGAATGGAAATATGCACATATTTCTGAAAACTTGAGGCTTATATAATCAACAACAAGACTCCAGCCTGCTAAACTTTGAACACAACACCGCAGTTTTCACTTCACTTAAGGATGGCCTCTTAAAAGCTCATCTGCAGTACATCACTGCCACACTTTACTCTGCAGCAGCAATAAATAAACACGGAAATGAAAGAGATAATGGACATACTGTCCTTCTTCCTTACATCTGAGGCACTTGAGGAGTGTTGTTACATAAGTACCATCAGGACAGATACCAGTGCATTAACTCATCTTGTTGACTCAATTCTGATACACTGCTGTAGGTTGACAAAGAGTAAATCTAGTAAAAACAGTCTGTCTGCTCACCTCTTTTGATGCCGTGGTTACATGTGGTGCAGTCCGTGGGGCTGAAGGAGCACCCTCCTCTGGCCATGGCTGGAATCACACTGGTGTAGGAGGAGTAGCCGTTGATCCTGCATGGCTCTCCGTAGCACGCCTCCACCGAGGTGCAGCAGTACACTGGATGGGTAATCCCTGAGGGCTGTGGGCTGGTGCTGGGGAGCAGCTTGGGTCTCTTGCCGCTCTTTGGGCACAAAGCGAGGGGTGATATGGGAGAGGGGGAGGCGTCCGGGTGGCTGAAGTGGACGTAGTAGCCAGGGAAACAGGTGTAGGTGTGGGGGCTGATGGTTATGGCTGCTGGGTGGGTTACGGAGTGAGGGGGCTGAAGATGGTGGTGATGATGATGGTGGTGGTGATGGTGGTGGTGGAACACCTCGGACAGCGAGCCGTCCTCTGGCTCCTTGAAGGTCTTGTCCTCCAGGAAGAGGGCCAGTCTGTGACAGTACTCGACACACCTCTCCTGGGAGCAGCAGTAGCAGGAGGACACGCCAGTCTCCACTTGCTCCTTTTTGATTGTTTTCAAGGAGAATCCCAGGGAAGAGCCGCGATGGAGCTCGTGTTTGAGACACTCCTGTCCTCCTGCGGTGCCCTTCCACTCTGGATCCAAGGCATGGCTTTTACACAAACTACAGCAACCCTGGATGGTGGAGTCCTGCTGGGAACGGACCGGATCCTCTGTACCCTGTTTTATGTGCTTTAGTTGGTCCGCATGTTTGGGATGTGTTGTTCTTTTGGTCAGCGTTGTTTCTCCACATACTTGTTTACCGCTAATCTCACCCTGAGTCGTAGCTGCTGTTTCACTCCCACTCGCCGGCTTGGACTCAGCCTTCTTTTGTCGTTTGGTTCCATACTGGGCACTGGTGAGTTTGAGCAGCGTTGCAGCAGTAAGGCCTGCTTGACGCCGAGGCGTTGGCGCAAACAGAGCCAACCAGTCGATGTTCTGAGCCTGCGCTGCTGACCGCCTCTGTTTTTTAGGTCTTTCTTTTGGGTCTGCTTTGCCTCCTGGATGAACCTTTTTGGTTTTATGACCTCTATGTTCAGTTTTAGTGAGACTATCGTTAGCTTTATCTTCACTAGAAGGCTGCCGTTTCTTTGTGAGATTTGACGCCAGAGAATCATCTCTGTAGAATAGCAAGCTGTTGACAGCCTCAGCGTTAAGAGAGGCCATTCTCCGCCGGCGGGGCTCAAATACAGGTGCGGGAAACATGAGTAAGGCGTCAGATCGGTTGATTTTTGGTTCCAGTGCTTGTTGATTGGCTGTGGATGCTTTCTTCAATCCAGATTTGGTCCTTCTTAGACTGGAGCTGGAGTGCAGCTTCTTCTTGACTTTAACCCTCTGTTGTTTCCCAGCTTTTTGTGCATCCTTTACTTTATCCTCAACTTGTTTCTCCTCCAGACGGGTGAGAAGGACGCGACAATCCAACGCATCTCCATCACCCCCTGCCAGTGTCTTTTTTCTATGTCGAAGTGGCTCTTTTTGATCCTTCTTTTTCCTTCCTCTCAACTCATTTTTTCTCTCTTTCCCTTTTTTCACACCACCTCCTTTCTCCTTGCTTCCCTTCTCCTTCCGGGTCTTCCCACATTTCACAGGCTGGCTCCGCTGAGCTTTCACCATTGTCCTCTTCATCCACGGGGTCTTACGATGGCGGGTTTCAGCTCAGAGAGACCCTTCAGCGAGCATCATCACGGATCATCACCAGGGTCCATACACACTCTGGGGAAACACAGATTGGACATTTAACTGTAAAGCGGAAGCCGCACAAAGACAGAGAATCTAAGAGCGACTTAATGTAACAGACAGGATCTTTTGATGCATTATTCAACAATCGGTTCTACTTAGTTTGCTGTCCAGGTCCCCAGAGAATATGACCACTTAGACAGCCTTTCTCCTTGACATGCAAATACACTGCACACACAAGACGGAAGATGAGCGGAGATAACAGCACATGATATGTTATGCCTGAGGCCATATGTTCTCCAACCTCTTTCCCATTTGTCTGCTCTGTCATAGTTTAATATTTGCTCTTTTTCCACTTATCTCATAATATATTACTTAATTATGCTGTATCTGCTGCATGTTTAGATTCAGGATTGCGGCTAAATAAATAAAAAACGATTGCCTTTCTGCTTCGTCAATAAAGATCATTTTAAGCTCCATGAGCTCATGTTGAAGCACATTAATGATTCACACAATCAACAAGGAGCTCAATAAAACAAGCTTTTACTCCCTCAATGATGAAACACAGAAACAGGGCCCAGAAACAGTTTAGGTGATGCATTTAATGTTTGATATGATGGATGCTTTTAGAAGCAATTTGGATCCGTAATTCACTTTTCTGCACCGATTTATTTTTAAGCTTAGCCACAGCCTGTAGCTTATTGTGCATGGCACTATGGCTTACCAAAGAGTAGGTAATTAGATTAAACATGAAAAGACTGTTTCACATTGAGGGAGTGTATCTTTCAATTTCTACAAGGTAAAAGGGGCAACGAACTCTTTTAGATCACTGTGAGGTATGACATTTAGGAGTCATTCTCTAATATTTGAAGACACAAAAACAAACAGTATGATCAAATGACTCATGAATTAATCCTTATTTCACCAGCACTGGCGGCGGAAACTTGCTTCGAACAACAGCCTCTTCAGTTTCCATGTCAACAGGCTGCTACAGAGTACATCAAAGCACCTCCAGCAACTTCGTAGTAGAAGACCAACAGGTTTTATGATCCTCTGCAATTCACACAAGTCTTTCTTCTCTCTCTCAACATAAAGAAAACACCTCACCTAGGAGAAAACCTTTAAAGCTCCTGACGATTCAACTGTCAGTGACCTTTATGCAATGACACTCCTGTGTGCAGCATGAAGAGATGGATCATCGTTCAGCCCTGAACACAATTATGCCACTTGACCTCCAAGAACTAAGTCAGCATGGGACTTTTTTAATATTAAGTGACTCTTCAGCCAGAAAACCATTCAGCTTTTCTGAACACTTACTCTCTCAGAAATGACTAAGTCTGAATCTCAGCTTCCATTAATACCCAACAAAAATAAGATCAATAAGGTTATTTAACAAGCTGCTACTTATGAGGGCACATTTGTCATTTGTTGTCTGGCATGTGATTGCTGAATGACTTATTTCAAAGCATTTTTACACATACATACTTTACACAATTTATGCACACATCTTTGGTAAATATAGGATTTAAAGGGGTATTTTTCTGTGATTCTTTGTGGAAAAACTCAGTTTCAAAGTTTGTGGTTTAAATTGACAAATTTATTTGTAAAATAATTGAATGTTTGTTAGTTGACTAAAAATGTATTTAGTAGAGAACGGCCCTGAGCTTTTCAAATGGCTTGTAGTTCCCCAAAGATATTCTGTTCAAAGTTATATTAAACAGAGAAAAGCCACAAATACTCTGGAGAAGCTGAAACTAGAAAATGAATGCTTTAGAAATGACTTTAATGATTCTAAAAATCTATTTTAAATGTTAATATGTTGCCGATTAAGTTTTTGTTGATCAACTAATCCAATAATCTACTAACTGTTTCAGCACTACATAAATTATATACAGTAAACATGCAAGTTAACAGAAGAGAAACAGTTTGGATTTTCTCTGACCCACTGGTGCAGAGATTTGCAATCTTTATTGGAAGAGAGCACGGGAATCTCATCACCAAGGGTCTTTAATTAGATTTTTGTGAAAAAATGCGTTATCTGCATTCATATGCTATATATGTAGTATCGACAATAGCTGACTGGAGTCAATTGCATGTGAGACCCTGATATGCCCATTTGTAAATTATGTTCGTGCCCTCACTGATGTTTTCTTTCTTCTTCCTTTCTATGAATAAAAGTGCATCAAATCCTTTCTAAATATAATTTTGTGTAATATTTTTAAAGTGAGCCACTTAGCATCTAGGCTTAAAATGACTCTTGAGGGGCAGTCAAGATATGTGTGTGTGTGTGTGTGTGTGTGTGTGTGTGTGTGTGTGTGTGTGTGTGTGTGTGTGTGTGTGTGTGTGTGTGTGTGTGTGTGTGTGTGTGTGTGTGTGTGTGTGTGTGTGTGTGTGTGTGTGTATAGCTATAGCAAGTTGTCTTTGCTTAGAATAAATACAACACAGCTAATTTCCGCTGCTGTTGCTTTTCCACACACTGTTTGCCCATATGCCATTTCCTGTTCAATCCTACAGTATAAAATTGGTAATGGTCATTAAAAATGTATTCTTCAACCATTTGTAGTCGTGAAACGTGCGTCAAAAACAGAGTTACGACAGTGTATGACTCGAAATGACATGCAAATTCTACTAAAACTGTTTTTGCGCCGCATAACAATAACAGATTAATTTCACCAGCAGCTCATTCATCCACTCGAGTATTAAACACAACTTCATCTCATCACCAAGCGTGAAACAAATCTGCTATTCTTTTACAACTTGCTATCATGTAACACCTAATGAAGGGTTGGGAAAACCGAAAAACCTAGAGTGGTTCTTGTTAGTGCTCTAATTACAAGGAGAAGACGGTGTGAGGGTTTTTTATTCTGTTTGCTCATTTTCTCTACATTAAAACCTGAACAAACCTTGTCTCTGTTGTAAGCTGTGATCTGTTGCTTCATCTTAACATTAGTGAGAACATACCCAGTTGACTCGGACTCGTACCAGAAATGCAAACCCACTCTGACTTCGGAGTGGACGCAACTCTCTGGCTGGACATTTTCAAAACCATCTCATAGCTCTGTCTGCCCTTATTGCTGAATGACTCGGTGAACCGTGAAATGCAATCCATGAGAGAGAAATTAAATTTTCAGATAACAAGAGGACAGAAGGAGCCTCACATTGAGTTTCTGTCTGCGGATATCAAATCAAGTTGCCTCATTTAAATAAGACAAGCATGAACAATGGAAGAACAGGAGCTCATAGAAGAGCATTTGTATTATTCCCGACTAAACCTTCACCACACTGACCACAACAAACAGAACAATAGGTCAAAATGAATACTGTGGTCAGATATTTGCTTGCTTTTTCACACAGTCGCTGTTAAGAAAATCAACAACTGATAGCTGCACACACACAGGTTATTGAAAACCTCAACATTTTGAGGGGCCGAGAGTTGATATCGAGAGTTTCCAATTAAAAGAGGAACTTAATATGATGTTTTGAAGATGACACATGTTTTTGATCTTATGACTTGTCAGATTGACCATTTCCAGTATTCGCCAAGAAAAACAAAAAATGAAATGAAGTAATTTTTGATAAAAGATATGCATTTTCCTTCCTATCCCTTTTAATTATCTTGTGACCCCTAATGTATATACTGGGGCCCCCTTTTGGTGGTGTGACCCCCAGGTTAAGAAGCACTTATTTAGAAGATCAAATGGAAAGACAGTTATCTCCTTCTGAAAAATGACAGATGTCAAAGATCCTCTCTTTAAACATTATGCAAATTAAAATAAATGGAGCATAATGGCCACATAAAACCCACATAACGATGATGTTGTCCCTCCCTCTGCGTGTTAACTGACTGTACAGTAGAGTATCTGGAGATAGAGGAGGAGGTGGCTGTGCTGCCTGGCTGTCACACAGACTCATTCAGAGGACGGACATGGTGTAGAGCTGTCATCATGAGAGGATAAAGCCCCGAGGCAGGAGCTCTCAGGAATCAGAACTGTGTGTGCTGCTTTAGATTAGAGTGCATATCACCACAAGTCCACTTTTCCTGGAGCAAATCAGCAGTTCAACAATCCTCCACCAACACCAACACCAACACCAGTCATCCTCCACCACCACAACACCACCACCACCACCTCCCTTCACCTCCATGCAGGTTCAGGCACCAGCAGTTACAAACACACCCACATCCACTCACTGGATATGGATTATAACGATGCAATTAAGAGCTGCTTTATTGCATGCATTGACATCAAGCTTAAAAAAAAAAAAAAAAAAAAAAGAGGCAGACTCGCCTAGTGGAGCTCGTAGTTGGCCATGGTGGTGGACGGTGTTAATCTGACAGCATGCCGTAGCAGGAGTGCAGGCTGTGATACGAGAAGTGGAAAAAGCTCCTCAGCGGGGAAACGAGTCTAAAACATCCGAACATCCTCGATCAATCCGGGGCTTCAAGGCGCTGCTAGTTAATATCAATACCACCAGAAAGCTGGTGTTAGAAGCAGCTTACCCACACCGATCCTATCATCTCCAACTGTGACGGGGATCTACAGCCCCGCGATTGATCATTACCTTTTGCGTGTCCCGTCTGGAAGAAGAAAGAAGAAAAAAAAAAATGAAAAAATGAAAAATAGAATAATAATAATCCGGTCCGTCCTGTTTCTGATGGTCAGTTTTCTAGGCGGTCGACCTGGGAAGCGATCGGCGGACCCAAACAGCCCACAGTAGCTGGAGACATGGTGAACAAATCGGTGAGCGGTGACCTACTTCCGAAGTGGCATGCTGGAGATAATATTCATGCGCTGCCTGCATTCACATTGGTTGCACCGGGACATCCCTCTGTAACAGGCATGTTGCTGTGATATTCCTGCAGGGACTAAACCGTGTCCGCAGTCATGGCTGGGGGATTTTTTTTTTTTTTTTTTTTTTCACACTTTATGGGATTTAAATGTCTACGCAAAATATGCATGGGGATTTTTTTTCCACTGCAATGTGTCCCTATCATTTAACAGCTCTATTTTTTTTTGATTTCCTGGAGCAAAAAGATTCCCACTGGGATATTACCCAACTTCCCAGTTCCAGTCCCAATTACCAACATCTCTCTTCAAAAAAAAAAAGGTCAACGAGAAGTGGTGGTCTCAGAAATAGTTAAGTTTGCCACTAACTGATCTTAAAACATAAGGAAAATAAGTGGAAATTGAGAAAAAAATAAGCAATAGTAATAATACACAGACAGCTTTCTAAAACTATAAGAAAATAGTTCCTAAAGGGCTGTTAAATAGTGCCAAACATGACTGTTTACTCACTCAATAGATACTAATGGTACCAACACTGTGGAAGCAAAGACTGTAAATTATCATTATGTTAAAAAATCAACAACAGAAACTATAAACTGTTACTATACATTACATTACATTACATTACAGTCATTTAGCAGACGCTTTTATCCAAAGCGACTTACAGGAAGTGTATTCAACATAGGTATTCAAGAGAACTACTAGTCACCAGAAGTCATAAGTGCATCTCCTTTCTTAAACAAGCATCTAAAAGCATAAACCAGAGCAAAAGTATAGTGCAGAGGCAAATTACTACGAAAACAATAATTGCAACAAACTAATACGAATACAATAGGTGCTACAAACTAATACGAATAGGATAAGTGCAGTAAAAACTAGAAACCAAGTTCCAGCAACAAAAAACATGAAGATCACAGTCAAGTCTTTTTGTCTGAATAAGGCTCACTGTATCATATTTCTTAATAAAGAAGATAAGTACTCAGTAAACTTCACCACTAATGTATACTAATAAAACACAGACACTTGACTGTCACATGAAAGAAAAATATAGGTCATATAATTATAGTCATACATTAAGGTACCACAAAAATATAATTTTACACTGTACAGTACCAGTCAAAAGTTTGGACACACCTTCTCATTCAACTACTTTGAAGAATCTAAAATATAAAACATATTCTGGTTTGTTGAGCATTTGTTTGTTTACCACATAATTCCATATGTGTTCCTTCATAGTTTGGATGTCTTCAATATTAATCTACAATGTAGAAATAAATAAAAATAAAAATAAAGAAAAACCATTGAATGAGAAGGTGTGTCCAAACTTTTGACTGGTACTGTATATTGAAAAAATTACAGAAATCATATGAAACACTTTAAGACACCTATAAACTCACTGTGTGTAAAACACACTGCGACCCCGTAGCTATAGTAACAGAAACGGTCAACTCACTAATGAATATTCCATCCATAATATAAATCCCTAAAGAAGCGTTCCAGTGATTTCTATTGTCAGATTATTGACAAAAGAGAATAAAAGTGTCTTTACTAGGCTCAATTATTCTCTTCTCTTAATCAGGAGAAATGACAAGAAATAATCAATAAACTGTGATGAATCAAACACAGATCACAAGCCAGAAAACTAGATCAAATGGGAATATTATAGTAAAGGTACAACTATAAGATCACTTTAAACTCACTATATTGAAATTCACATGGAAATTCTGTAGGAATACAAAACACAACAAGATCATTATATTAACTCACTGTTTAAATTCAAAGGTAATGTCCAGTTAACCATACCAGCTGAAATGATTAATCTATGTGTAGAAATGTATCAGCAGTAATATTGATAATCAATAAGTCATTTTAGAATTATTTTAAGTACAAAAAGCTATTTTTACCAGTTACAGCATTTCATTCTTGTCTTCAATCAGATCAAACTGAATATGGTTGGTATATCTGAATAAGTCTTATTGGGCCCTGAGAAGTTATGATGGGAAAGACTATTTTAATAACTAGTACATCAATCAATAATGCAAATAATCATTAGCTGGAGCCCTATTATATACACAAAAAATATGATCAATACATAACATAAAGTCATAGTAAACGTATTGTTTTTGCAAAACATATTTAGTCCCTATAGATCGACATAAACACCATTAAGAACCACTCTGAGTATTGCATCCATAATATAAATCCCTAAAGGAGTATTCCGGGGATTTTTACTGTCAGATTACTGACAGCGGAAAATAGAAGCATGTATCCCTCCTAATTAGTCTCATTAACTGTATCCTCTGCTCTTAATGATACGTGGAATCTAATAATGAGGAGTGATGGGTCGCCACTAATCATTTATTACCCTACTTCTTGAGGAGAGGCAGATAACATCGGGCTATTACACAATACACAAACACTGTTGTTGATGGTAACTCAGCTGCTGCCCTCACTCAGTGGATGCTCAGTTACAGGAAAACCACACCTAACAGCAGGTTCAGTCTCTCAACAACAAACTGATTGGAAAGCCACTCTGCTATCAAGTTAGCATCTAGTCAGAATCGAGCCTAATTGGGATAAATGCTGATTGTCCTCATCAATATCAGCTTTCCAGTGTGTAATTAACAGCTGTAAACAAGCTGAGTGTGTTGAGTTAATGAGGCGTGAGCACCGGGGGAAGCTGAGGGAGTATAGACTGCTGAGAGCTGACCTGTACTTCAATAAACTGTAACACACTGCGGAGAGAGATGCATGACACCGACCGGGACCATTAGATGCTTCCTGCATGCAGGAGGCCCTCACTCACTCACTCACTACTGGGTGGCGGTGATGACACAGACATAGAACGGACATTTAAATGATTACTTAAAAGAACATGCTAGTTAAAATCTCTAAAAAATAAATGAGATCTGAAAGAAATTACATTTATTTGAAATTGTGGGCCAAAAAAGATAACCAGGAGCTGAAAGAGTCTTTGAAGTTCCAAAGAAAACACACATTCAAGAGTTTGATCTGACAGTAGTGTGTATTCAAGCATTCAGTGTGAATACTTAGCCTGAAAACCTGAATTTAATTTTTGCAGACAAATATGAATCAAGTCAAACTGTACATTTGACTGAGTTCTGGGCTCATTAGCAAAGAGTATTTCCATCTAGCAATTACCAGAAATGACAGGTGTAAAACATTATCAAACCATGACAAATCTACATTAATGTAGGCTAAATGTGTAGGAAGTGATCAATTAAGATAAAAAGATGTTGTCAGAAGAGTTGCTGCAACTCCCATAGACGGATCACAGGGACATTTTTGAATAAAACCAAAGAAAGACTCTTAAAATGAGGTCAAAGGACACGTTGGATCCTTGACAGAGATGAATAAAGAGTGTTTGAATCTCTCATGTCAGGAAAGCAAACCCCTAACAATCCTTGCACAAGACATGTAATATGATTTTAATCTCAACAGTATTTCTTAACATTTTCATGGTCCTTTGTTTCATCCCAGAGCGTTTTCACCTCAGATATCTCCCAACTGATCTACATTTGGCCGTGTGTACCCCCATTCAACATGATCTTGCCCCAGAAACTCATCTCAGTAGATATTTACTGAGGATGATGAATTTTTCATTCTGAAGGTGGAGAGATAGCATCGGGTAGAGTGAAATAACACCGTAATACTTTATTGATCTCTTTCTCCCCTAGCCCTGCCTGAAAAGTCAGAGCTCAGATTCTTCTACAGAGCAGCCGCCCTCCAGCTGCCACAGCGTCAGTGCACCGTCAACAAAAGTTTACAAAAATATATACGGTGTGTTCTTGGATTGAAGGTTCCTTTCACATGTGTAAATAATATCAATAGCCACAATGTGAGGTTTTCTCTTTGAGCCTTTAAAGCAAAAGCAAGCAGTCATATCTGAACGCTAAAAGAAGCAGAGTAGGGCGACATGCCTTCTCCATAGAGGGAAAATATCGCTACCTGGACTGGAATGCCAAGTAGCACATGGTGGCTAATGTTAGCTATTGTTAACAAACCTAAACTACACACTATCATCTTTATTCTAAGATTATCAATCTATCAAATAAGCTTCACGGAGCTTTATAGCAAGTTTCAATTCAGCTGTCTGGCTTGAAACTTTCCTGTTTTCGGTTTATTCATTTCAAAAGGCTCTAAAAACCCACTGTGCACTACCTGCCCAGCACCACATGGAAGCTAGACAAAGTTAATGACTAGCTGGTGAACAAAGTGGAGCATTTAGATGCTAAAGAGCCAGATATTCCCCCTCAGGAGCTGGTGGAGAACAAAACAGAGCTAATAGGGAGTGAAAACTGGGCCCCAAATGAATGCTAATGTTGCTCTTTAATTGTTGCATATGTAATAAGCAATCGACTTAAAAGGTGATGACATGTCAATGTTGTGTTTACAATTAGTTTAAAATCAAATCACTAAGTGCCCTTGACCCTCACCTTTGACCCCAGTACCAATGGTGGTTCACTGAAAGGGGCGGGACTTCACCTCTCTATTCCCCAGTGAAACTCAATATTTGAGTGGTGTACTGTTACAAGAGAGATCTGAGTGGCCCGCTGATTAAAATGTAGCACCATATGGAACTACAGAGGAATGCTGCTCCACAAAGACCTCCCTTATCGCAAGAAAATGATGATTGATTAATAGATGAATGTCACAATATTATTGGTTGATAATTGGTCGGCACTCACCGAAGTAAGATCACGTCATATTTTGTTTTACAGGAATAAAGGATTCTTTTAATTTTTTTTGAGCATATATTGTTAAAAGGGTGCACAATATCACTGATAATATGATCTAAAAGGGTTCAAATGGCATTTTTCATTGCACCTTGACTTGAAAGCAAAACATGTTTTCAATGTGATGACTCATGCAGTAAACACGTAAACGAAAAAATGAAGTCATTCTGGAGGCTTTATCCCTGTTAACCACTGCAGCAGCCTGTCATTGTCATACGACAGCTGAATACTGTGTATGTTGACCAAGGTTTTCTAAAGAATGCGTGTGTGAACAAGAGGCATTTGTGTCATGCATGGCTGAAGGCAACAACACCAGGGTACTCGGCGGTTTGTTTTTGTGATAACAACTTATTGGTGTGTGGGTTTATACACTTTTATTAAATAAAAGCACAAACAACTGATTGTTTCTGTTAGAAATAAGACAACACAGGAAAATATAATCTGTGGGAATTTAACACTGAAACCAAACTGACAAATATATAGTAAACTACAGATAAAAATGATAGAACAAATGTTTAATGCTTTGAAACAGCTGAGACATGGTGCAAAAGTATGAGAGTTTATATTGTAAAGATGATCACTGAATTTGTAGACACAACTACGTATGTGTAACTGTTGGAAAACAATGCGTTTGCTGTAAACAGAACGGGTAGTGAGCTGTTATTTCTCTGCTTCAGCGTGTAAGCCTACAGATATATAGATGACAGTTCAGCACTACAGAGCAGATACAGGACAGGAAGTGTAATTATCTGCTTCTACTGTTCCTCTTCAAAGAGACAGGGCAAGATGCCAGACAGCCTGACTGGCAGAGAGGAAGAAGAGAAGAAGAAAAAAAAAGAGCCAGAGAGAGAGAGCGAGAGAGAGAGAGAGAGAGAGAGAGAGAGAGAGAGAGAGAGAGAGAGAGAGATGAAGACCGAATTCAGAAAGTTCGAAGCAAAGCACCAGAGAGGGGTGAGGAAAGTGGAGAGGGAATCTCACACCTCACATCTCATCGGGCGGGAGAAAAGCCAAACTTAGTAGAAATCAGAGGGGCAATTTTTCACATTCACCCTGCTTTTCTTAGCCTGACAGCTCCTCAGGGATACATAGTTTGACATAAGACTTTCTGAGAGAGCAGGCGAGAACAAGAGCGAAAGAAAAATTAAGAGAATGTGTGAGAGACAGCGGGGGACGGGGGAGGGAGGGGGAGGCTCAAGACAAGAGAGTGATGGATTGAGATAGCACGGGGAATGGAGACAGAGAGAGAGATTGTCATCATCATCATGAACAATGACTCTCTGATAGAGCAGGCCTGTCGCTGGATTTTTCAACCCGGCGGAGGAAGGAGCGAGGAGGAGGCGGCCGCCCGCCTGCCCACCTGCCAGGGCCTCAGTCATGCTTTTAGCATCTGCCAAACTGAAGGACGCTCGGTGCCATGTGCTTTTCACTAAAGGAGCCTGACGTTTGTCAGTCACAGTGAGGGCTTCTGTTCTGTTCGGCCTCAGCCAAACAGGGTTTACTACCCCCCCCTACACACACACGCTGCCACCCGTGTAAACAATCCCAGTGTGTGTGTGTGAGATGCGAGCGAGACCCCAGCTCTAAAAGCTCCACATCCACTGCAGCTGTGGGCCGGCCGACAGCTGACGCCGGGCTGTGGGTCTTTGCTCTGTTTTCTGCTTCCCTCCCCACCAACCCGACCTCTTCTTCTTCTGTGTTTCCATGAAGCAGACCTGTAATTTTCACAGCTGTGTCTCTGGCATTGTGCCAGGGCGAGTCAGGGAAAAGAGAGACTGGAAGAGAGGGAAGGCGAGGGAGAAAGAGAGAGAGGGGCTGGCTAATGGCTTTTAGAGGAGCACAGGCTACAGCACAGCTTTGCAATCCTGAGACACTCAAGATTCAAACCACATAAATACTCAAACAACTAAACAAGATTGAGATCCAACTATGAAACTCATGAGCATTATAAAACATACGAGTACAAAGTTCTGTCAATTATATGGTAGCCGCAAAGGTTTACAACTTATGTCTTATTTTCACAGTTTTCCCCATCATATCTATTTGTTAGGACAACTTAGACTGTATTATTGCAAAGTTACTGCTGAAATCTGGGACCACTTTGCTACAACAAAGTCAGACAATCAGACAGGTGGTAATGAGGTCAACAGTTTAGTCGGATTATCTTAACTGTGTTGTTTAGAGGTCATTCCCAAAGAGAGTGCACCATAAATTACGGTAATAATCCCAAATTGCAGGAAACCTTTTTGCAAGCACAACTAAGTAAATACAGTGTGTCAAAGTTGAACCAGGAAGTCAGTCTGTAAAATGATGCATGTTTTTAACGGAAAGTTTTGTCATCATTTTATCTTACAAATAAGATTGACTAACCTGGGTGGTTAAATAGTTTGACTGTTGGCATTTCTTGATCTGCTGGAATTTATTTTTATTTTTTAAGCAATCTTCTTTTTTAGCAAAGTTGCCATATTCCCAGAAATCAAACAAAGTGTGAGTTACCTACAGGGAGCATTGGATGACTTTCCTGCAGGTCCAGAACTCTTAAAGCACCAAGGTCACTGATTTGGACTGAAATAAATTGTACAAACGAAAAAAGCCCAAGGTCTGGTTTCTATTGATGGTTTGGGTTCAGTTTGTTCTGAACATTAGAAAGAAGAAAAACATAACCATTTCCAATGTGTTCTAACACCAAAATACAAAAATAGACAAATAGATAGTAATGGATGATATTTCTATATTGAAGACACAACACTGACTCATACATGAAATACGGCAGGCTACTTCATGGTCAAGGAGCACTATGTTAAAATAATTGCCTCTTTTATGTCTCTGGCACTTCATTAAATAATTAGCAGGTTTATCTAATAGTGGTGCAACTCTACGGTTCCTTTTCTAAGGTTCGGTTATGCATCCCTACGTTTGGTCTCAGAACTGAAACCAACAGTACGAAGTAAAAAAATAAAAAAACAAGTACAATTAAGGAGAATATTAACTAAAGATAAAAACATTAAGATTAAAATAGTTTTTTAGCCCTTGGTAGTGCCTGTTGATCTCCCTTTAAAAAGCCATTGTCTGTAGCTGGAGAGGCTTTATTACAGTTTTGTGCTTGTATGTTAAATAATCCAAAATGAATGTTGGGCCCAGAAGTTTATTTTTGCCTTTAGGACTCCAGCAGGTTAATCCGGCTATGATCTTGGCAAATAATTTGGTGAGTGCAATGTTAATTCTTCCAACAGGAATGATGGCCATAATTAGAAAAGTAAAACCATAGTTGTAATTAACCATACAACTATAGTGGTGCCTCAAAGCCCCAGCAACCACATGGCCATGCAAATCTTACCCAAATGAAGTAACGTACTAGGACTTGCAGCTGAAGCTGCTGGAAAATGGAGGAAGTAAAGTATCAGCTACTGACAGAAAGAGGTTAAAAAGTTATTTTCTTTACAAATGAAGACCCAAGGTAGCTTGTACTGAATGGCATCAGAAAAAAAGAATCAGGCCCAATGAGCTGAGTTCCTGTTAGATAATATTTAACATCCTTCTGTGTCACAACAGTGTGACTATGACAAGCGTTTTGGAAAAAAGGGACGTGCCAGTGTACTTTTCCAACGCAACTTCATGAACAACAAAGACGTTCACACTGGGTGGGATGTTGTTTTCACTTCCTAAAATAGATGTTTATGCATTTGATAAGCAAGACGAACCTCTCAATAATATGAACAATAATAATACGCTTACAATGTGGATATATGCTTACACCCATTCTGTTAAATCGTTTCCTCTGCTATGTTCTTCTGAACACATGTGGCCTGTATCTGAGCATGTATTTGTCTCCCTTGGGACAGCAGAGACGACAGTGTGTTTGGGTGACACCAGGCATGTTCCCCTCCTCCACCTCCTCATATCTCTCTGTCTCTCCCTCCCTCTCTCTCTCTCCCTCTCTCTCTCTCTCTGGTCCACAACAGCACACTTCTTCAGAAATAATGGGATTATGTACAGGATTGATATCCAGCTTTATGGCTCACGTGTGGGCGCTGCACCTCTATTCAACATGCTGCTATGACAGGCCGCTCAAAGTAGGCTGCAGAGAACGGACTAGACACAGATCTATCACGACCTCCAGAACTGAAGCCCTATTGTTAGGCTTTTGTGTCCACAAGAGGCTTTACAAACACCATTATATCGAAGAACTCACTAGGCAACTTGTGTGTCATGCATTATAACCCTGACCCTCATGTCAGAGCATGTACCATTCACCCGTCTATTACAGCATGAGGGTTGTCAGCTTTCCACAAATAAGAATGTCTTATATCCAAACAGGGCGGCAGCTCACACAAATCTTTAATATGCTAATTTCCCTGATTAAACACTTAATCATTAATCTATAAAATATCTGAAAAAGTGGAAAAAATGATATTCCTAGAGCAGAAGACGTCAAATTGCTTGTTTTGTCCATCGAACAGTGACGGAAGAAGTACTAAGATCCTATACTTATGTAAAAACTACCACCACCACATTGTGAAAACACTCGATTACAAGTAAAAGGACAGAAGTATAACTGAAACTGGGCTCTTTGTGCATCTGCCAGCAGTATGGTTTATTTTCTGATAGGACAATCTGTCTTTTAAACATTATATCGAGTGTCTTAGACCAAAAGTCATGGTGAAGTTGGTTTCTATTAAAGAAACAAATGCCATTTTTCTTTTGGTGCGAGGAAAAAATTTGTTCAAGCAAAGCTTTAATCCGCAATTGGTTATGATGATATTTTATATATGCATGCAAATTCATCTTCTTTGAAAATGTTGTATTCAGTATGTCATGCTATGCTACAATTTGTCTCTGATTCGGGTTTCTGGACACACCATTGCAGTTAGTATGAGAAAGTTTGTCTTCTGTATAGAACCGTAGAGTGAAACACTGGTAAACGTTTCTGTATAAGGCAATATATTAAACAAACTGCCTCCTTATCTATGATCTCTTCTGACTCTAAATCTATCAGTAGCTGCAACATTCAATCAAGCGGACAATTTATGAACGTCATTGTGTTCAGCTGAATCTGTTGCTTCTCTGATTGAGGTAAAGGGGGGAGAAAAGGGGCCGGAGCACACTGATTGATTTACAGCTTGACACTTCAACAGTGCTGTAAATTCATCAGAGTAAGAATGGACAAAGACATAAAGACAAATATGGTCAACGTAGAACAGGTGTACAATTATAACTGAGGTAATATTCCAGAACTGACTGATTGTTTGAAATATATAAATGATGCTACTAACTAGCTGTATTCCACTCATGAAACCTGTATTCACGTTTTGTAGACTTAACACTTTGCAAAAGAAATAATAGCACTAAAAGCATTACAATCTACCACAAACTCTTCAGCAGAAACACACTTCAAGAAAGTAATGACAAGTCATCTACATACAGATAGGGAGTCCCTTTTAAGAAAACAGGAGCTACCACTGCGTCCCCTCGGACCACTTCCTCCTCTAAATAAACATTTCCCTTAAACATTGGAATGTATTTGAATGTGATCCATCTCTAAATAATTTCAATTTAGTGCTTCCCTTGATCCCATTCTCACAATCTGAGAGACAGACTGGTTCATTCTGACACTAGAAAACCACCAAACATTGTGTCCTGGTTGTTTTTTCCCCTGTGGCCATTGTGCATCTAACTCGTCGACAAATACTTTAGATAAGATAAGATAGAATTGTATTGATCTCAAGGGGAATTCCTTTGCAGCAATTACAATACATCCACACATAAGCACATACTGGAAACAAAAACGCACCATTAAATCCGTCATGAACTGCAGCAGCACACATATGACTTTCAAATATTCATTACACTTGATGGATGCAGTGGTTCGTACTTTTTGTACTTTCAGATAGATCCGTGTTGTGTTGTTCATAGTGTGTAGGGTGTGGCACTTGGATCCAGTATCCAACTAATCATTCAAATGACAGCTGTTCACCTGTTCTCGGTCTACTAAACAGTGCTTGCCTTTTGTCTTTGCCCATTTTGACTCTGGGTGTTTAAACGTCTGTTGGCACTATTAACGGCCATAAATCAATCAGTGTTCTCCAGTCTGCTCCCCCCACAAGTTTTATCTGCAAAATGTACTTAAAGTATCAAAGTACTCAGTATGGAAGCAGAATGGCCCATGACAGTTTTATATTATCATATGTTCTTATATTAAAGAACATTTTAATGTTGTATCTGATTGACAAGGATCTCTACTTGATATACTTTTGGGTTGTTAAGTGTACTGTAAAATACATGTAATGGACAATATTTCCCTCTGAGAAGCAGTGGAGTAGAAGTATTTAGTAGCATGAAATGGATGAAGTACCTCAAAGGTGTACTTAAGTGGAGTATTTGAGTAAATGTAGCCCAGTTAGGCCTACAGACCGAAAGCCAAAGATATTCCATTCACTATGATAGAAAAGCAGCAAATATCCACATTGTAAAACCCTGGAAGCAGTGAATGTTTGGATTCAGTTAATCTAATTGATTAATCCGCTCATCACGCAGCTCTAGATCCAAAGGAGATAAACTGTAAAAATACCACCAGGACCTTTTCACCTGTCTCTCACACGTTCTCCTGTGGTACCAGCAGGCTGAAAACACACCTTGGATCTCCATTAAAAACCACGTTAAATGTGACAGTAAACCCAGAGACACACGAACTATAACCGAGTGGAGCTTCAAAAACTTGCCTCAAACAGAAGCTGCTCGACTGACATTTTCTGCGACCCTGAGTCCCAAAACAGAGTCTCTACTCACCGACACGAGAAGTGTGAGGAAGAAGAAGAAGCACCAGAGATCCTCAAAAGTTTCCCCTTTCGGGTTTACAGACCACCACCAGAGAGGAAAGGATCTGTTAATCCGTCCGGAGAGCTGACACAGCCCGTCCTGCCTCGCACACTTTCAGTTTTGCACGCGTAGCGATAAGAGTTGGAAGGTTGTTGGATCTTACCCGCTTTGCAGGCTGGAGAAGAAAAAAATAAATATATATATATATCCCGATTGCAAGAAGGGGAGATCACTTCCACAGCGAGAGAGAGAGAGATGCGTCAGGTGTTCGCTTCCCGCAAGTGAAGGAGGAAAACAGTCATGTTGAGTTGGTGTTGGAGCCTTTCCTCTCCGAGCCGCGCAAAGACCTCCAGACGCTCCACTTTTAGAGCTCAATCCCCGGGGTTGAAGAAGACGAAGTGAGGGGTCTGCTAAGGATTTCAGCGTGCCTCCTGCAAACTACGGCTCACTTCAGCGTGTTTTTACATAACAGCATCATCCGCTTTTTTTTTTTTTTTTTTTTTTTTTTTTTTTTTTTTTTTTTTTTTTTTTTATGTTGACGCATCATGTAGCGAAAACATGGAGTTTCTTAAAGGGCCACGGACGCGCCTGTCCACATGTCACCGTCCTCCTCCTCCTCCTCCTCCTCCTCCTCCTCCTCCTCCTCCAGCAGTGGCTGACAGATGGCTTTCACCTAGTTAATGTCTTTAAGCCCTGTTCTTTTGACACTTGTGTTCCCCCTGGCAGCGGTGGGGAGCTGGGCTCTCAGTGAAGGATCTGAGGTTTGTCAGCTCCTCTGGCTCATGACCCAAACCTGCTCTGACGTGTGACTGCATGGAGCCTCCTGGAGCACTCCTGGTGTGTTTTTTTGTGTCTTATGTGACTTTTTGTGTTCATTTATAACATGATAGCTACTAGTTAGTTTGGACTATAATCACATATTACTGATCCCATTACTGATTCAAAGATTGATTAACCCTTTCGAAGGTAGCTAGTGACATCTTTACTCACATGCTTTACTCTAAAGTTAAAGCAAAGCTGATAATAAGCCAGGCCCATGGAATATTTTAGAAATTAACAATAGAAAAATAGCAAAGCCGTAAACAACAATGGTCTATTTACTGGATATAAAGTGTGACATTCTAATCTAGAAACTGACTGCTGTGTGCCACAGATGCGTCATAATCTCTGAGGTAAACCATCATCCTTCATCTTGTCATTGAGCTTTTGAAAGGAGAAAAAGCCACCTATCATTCCAATACAGGAAACAAATAGTTTGATTGATTGTCTTTGTCTCAGATTTTTGTTTACAGCTTTGATGCCCTTTTGTTTAACAGCCCCTTCATCAGAACTATATGATGTCTTTTGCACTTTTGATCATTTTCAAACAGTTTATATGTGCTCTCTTGCATTAACTGTGTACTAACTTGCTGATTGCTCAGATTGTTTCAGTTCAGCATAAACATAAAAAAAACTTGAAACCGTGATAATAAAATATTTTATACTACTTATACTTCTACTCCAATACATTGCACAGGGAAATTATATACTTTTACTTTATAACATAACACGATAGCTACTAGTTAGTTGCTTTGCAGATTAAGATTTTACTGCAACATGTGATCAGATTAAAATATATGATGTATTGTTACAGATTAAGCAACCTATGAGTAGTTACAGTTATCAAAATTCTGGCAAATATAAAAGTATTTACTAAATGGCATCAATAATAATGAAACACTCATTATCAGCTTTCACTTTTGATACTTTAGCACAGGTTGCTTATACTTCTATAGACTTACTTAAGATAATACATTTAATTCAAAAACTGTTATTATAGTGCCGAAATAATACTTTTACTTATAAGTAAATGATCTGAATACTTCTTCCACCCATGTTCATATGTCTCCTTAAATAAACATCACATAGTTAAGTCATTTATGTTATTGTTAATAATAATGAAACACTCATTATCAGCTTTCACTTTTGATACTTTAGCACAGGTTGCTTATACTTCTATAGACTTACTGGGCTCTCAGTGAAGGATCTGAGGTTTGTCAGCTCTGGCTCATGACCCAAACCTGCTCTGACGTGTGACTGCATGGAGCCTCCTGGAGCACTCCTGGTGTGTTTTTTGTGTCTTATGTGACTTTTTGTGTTCATTTTATGCAGTGTTGTGTCATTGAACCTGGGATTGTGACATTATGAGCTTGTTTTTTTCTACATAAAGAATTTTGTTTTTCAGTCTTTTTACCTGATTTCCCTTCATTTCACTGCAGCTGATTTCACTAAACTGAAATAGTTAATACAAATAGGAAATAAGCATTCCATACTGGAGACCACTACAAGATAAGTAGACGCACACATTTAAAACCCACACTAAACTCAGACAGGTGCTGATATAACACATGTGTGCATAAAATACCATTTAGTCTGCAAACTACTGCAAGTTCAAAGTACCCTCCTGCTGGCTACTTATACAATGATTAGCTACTTTAAACAGATATTCATTATCCTGGTGCCACTCTCTGTTAATTCACATTTTTAAAAGTTGAAACTAATTATATATTGATGTTAATGAATCCTTTGATAATGCCTTATAGATCAGTTATGAGCTATTGATATAGGAACAGCTTTGGGGTTGCCAGGTTGTGGCAAATCCTTTGGTCCTGTGTTTACTCATTCTATTTGGTAATAAATGCTTCTAATCAAATAATAAATGCATATGGGGTTCTCAGTCTATAACAAGACATCGGGTTTGCATTTACATGTTTTAAAATGTTAAATAAAGTTGTTAATAAATGGATACTGTCCAAGAAAGTAGACAATTGAGTAAACAAAAGTCTTAATAATAGCTTTAAACTGACCTATAAAGCTCTAGTAAATATGTATTATCTATCAATTAAGCCAGTGTAGTTTATATTCATATATATATATAAACTATATATGGAGAAGGTTAACTTGCATCCATTATCAATGACTCACTTACATTATCTCCAGATGCTTATTGTGAAGAGGTAACCTTCACTTGACAATGAGGCATTCAGTTTGCACCACTCCCTTGAAGGGAGGAGTCCTCCGGCCTCATAAAGAGACGTACAGCTAAAAATGACGAGGCACACTCCTCTGACAGAAGTTAGCTTCCTTCACAAAAATATGGACTTACAACCAGGAAGAAACCCCAGAAGTTTGGACTATAATCACATATTACTGATCCCATTACTGATTCAATGATTGATTAACCCTTTCGAAGGTAGCTAGTGACATCTTTACTCACATGCTTTACTCTAAAGTTAAAGCAAAACTGATAATAAGCCAGGCCCATGGAATATTTTAGAAATTAACAATAAAAAAATATCAGCAAAGCCGTAAACAACAATGGTCTATTTACTGGATATAAAGTGTGACATTCTAATCTAGAAACTGACTGCTGTGTGCCACAGATGCGTCATAATCTCTGAGGTAAACCATCATCCTTCATCTTGTCATTGAGCTTTTGAAAGGAGAAAAAGCCACCTATCATTCCAATACAGGAAACACATAGTTTGATTGATTGTCTTTGTCTCAGATTTTTGTTTACAGCTTTGATGCCTTTTTGTTTAACAGCCCCTTCATCAGAACTATATGATGTCTTTTGCACTTTTGATCATTTTCAAACAGTTTATATGTGCTCTCTTGCATTAACTGTGTACTAACTTGCTGATTGCTCAGATTGTTTCAGTTCAGCATAAACATAAAAAAAACTTGAAACCGTGATAATAAAATATTTTATACTACTTATACTTCTACTCCAATACATTGCACAGGGAAATTATATACTTTTACTTTATAACATAACACGATAGCTACTAGTTAGTTGCTTTGCAGATTAAGATTTTACTGCAACATGTGATCAGATTAAAATATATGATGTATTGTTACAGATTAAGCAACCTATGAGTAGTTACAGTTATCAAAATTCTGGCAAATATAAAAGTATTTTCTAAATGGCATCAATAATAATGAAACACTCATTATCAGCTTTCACTTTTGATACTTTAGCACAGGTTGCTTATACTTCTGTAGACTTACTTAAGATAATACATTTAATTCAAAAACTGTTATTATAGTGCCGAAAATAATACTTTTACTTATAAGTAAATGATCTGAATACTTCTTCCACCCATGTTCATATGTCTCCTTAAATAAACATCACATAGTTAAGTCATTTATGTTATTGTTAAGGATTATTTAAGCAAATTTATTCTTACAAAATAAAATGTAAATCTAGTTTCTCACAAGCAACATCTCATTTCAGTTCAGTGTGTTAGAGATAATAATGTTGTCTTGTTTCCTGTGAAGGGAGAATCCACTCTGAGACATGTATTATTCAAATGCACTGGGATAGTTCAATCATTGTCTCCCCTTCGGCTTTAAGAAACAAGGAGCTCTGTGTTCAGACTACACACAAACATGTATGTTGTCTTTACAATATTTTCCTCTGTTTTTCTAAATGCGATCCTTCAGGAAACTGACACAAACTCAAGTCAAGAAATAAAACATTTATTCTATTCATGCCAGACAAAACTACATTATTTCATACATTTTCACACTGTATCTATAGTTAGTTCTTTGGAGAAGAGAAGACAAACAAATCATTAGGAGTTTTTCTCCAGTTGGACTGTACAGCCACTATACAACAGCAGGAAACATTTGCCCCTAAAAATGGACAAACTGTTTTCTAATGCTAATTCTCTACAACAGAATACTCAAATTTCAGATGCATTTTTCCACTTATTGAGCAGAAACAGTTATCAGTTTGCAGTGAAATAATGAAATGGAAGTAAAAAAAGCTCAAGTTTTTTTTTTTATCAACCAGTGATATTCACTATTAAGGTTAGAGAAAGTCATTAATGAATGTATAATATGTGTATTTTTCCTGTGGCGATGTGAGGGAAGGACAGAGGATGTCGCATGTGCACAGATTGTAAAGCCCTCTGAGGCAAATTTGTAATGTGTGATTCTGGGCTATACAAAATAAACTGAATTGAATTGAATTGTACAGTATTCAGAATTATTCTTTATAACCCTTGAAACGCCAACATTTGATGTTGAAGGAGAAACAGCCGCAGCAGTTTCAAGAGGCCTAAATAAACTTTAATATAATGAACATACAACCTTTTCATAAGGTTCAGTACTTCATATTAATTGTATTGCTATATTGGCATTTCGGTGGTTATCAAGTCAATGCAATTCACATTCAAATTAACCAAAATGACGCAACATACTAAAACAACATTTAATTTGCCGGTAGTTTGTAACTTTACAGTCATCTCTGTGTGATTTCATGTATGTGTGAAAATTATTCTAAAACACGTGACAATCCATCAACATCCTAACAGCAGCAACAAATCATCGAGTATAAGGCCCTGGGTGTGAGTAACGGTGTTCATCCACGGCAAACCGCTCATACAGTCTTTAGCGATCACCATTTCTCAGTTCTGATCATTTGTACATGGCGTTGAAGGCTCGACCAATAATGAGCCGGCGAACTTCACTTGTGCCAGCGCCGATTTCATACAGCTTTGCATCACGCAGGAATCGCCCCATGGGGTAGTCGTTGATGTAGCCGTTCCCACCTGTTCATGAGTGACACAGAATACAAAGTTAGTGTGACAGTAAGAGAGCCGGTCGCTTTAGAGTGCACAGTCTGCAGACATTAAATTAACACTAAATGAGTCCTTGAGCTTGTAACATCTTGGTCAGCTGCTACTCATAAGACGTGTGATGCGTGGCTTGATAACTGGACCAATGTGTATTTCATACCTGAAGTACAATTAACAAATCGTACTTTATCAAAACCATAATATATCTACAGCTACATCTACTGAAAGTAACTCCCTCCATGTTCACACAATACAATTGAGTTAACCTCTCCTCTCTTATCATGACTGCAGCCATTTGCTAGGCAGCATGCTATTAACCAAATTAGCTGCACCTGTTGAGTCCTGCTTCCAGCTCCTCAACGATTTTAACATCAAACCACCTTCACACCAACAACAAGGCTCCATTCAGAATCAGTGTCAACCATTGAGGAGGTCAATAAACCCCACAGGAAGTCTAGTCAGAATCTAATCTCTAGGTTTAATCAGATGCATATTTTTTGTCCTAATTCTAATTTATCATTCAGTTTTCATTTCAGCCACTCAGTTTATTGGCACTTACCCAAACACTGAATTCCATCCAAAGCAACCTGGGTGGCGTTCTCTGCACAATAGAGGATGACTCCAGCACAGTCCTGCAACGACAACGCAAGTCAACATAGTCCCTGTGTGCAACTAAATTAACTTTAACAGTACAATTTAGGAACAAGTAAAATAAGAGGCTGACACTCTCATGCAAAGAGCTCTTTCATTCTTCATTGTGTTCCATCACGCTAAATCAGAGGCATTTTTAAACATTTTATGTTTAGAATCAATGAAAAAAATAGTTTACCACAATATGAAAAGTCAAACACATACAAAACCACAATCTGACACTATGTAATAACATGACATTGTTGTTAAAGATTTGACAGGTCACTGATCACCAAAACTCTTCTGTGAGATTGCAGTCAATAGATTTTGAAGTTTAAAAAAAAAAAAAAAGTTGGCTCAAAACATTGCAATCGTTACGTTATATGTTGGCATAAACCGATTAAACACGGCATTTCAAGATGTAAGGTATAGTTAACTGTATTTAAGAGTGTTCACAGAGATCTATTTTGCTACTTAAATAAATCAACGATCCAATTATTTAAAAAAATGTAATAAACCACATTTACAGAAGTTGTATCAGAA
The DNA here is from genome assembly GCF_027596085.1 of Anoplopoma fimbria. Classification (NCBI taxonomy): domain Eukaryota; kingdom Metazoa; phylum Chordata; class Actinopteri; order Perciformes; family Anoplopomatidae; genus Anoplopoma; species Anoplopoma fimbria. The sequence continues at coordinate 21,664,259 of NC_072463.1, forward strand.
TATAAATTCACACAAATTCATCGATAATATGTAATAACATATATATATTTTTTGATTCTTATTTTATTGTTGATATTTATTGGTATTTTTGTGGCAGAATTTTAAATAATCTTTTAACAGGGTGCTGCGGAGTAGATAATGAAATCCTCTTACCATTGAACTGAAGTGTCCTTTATCACAAGCGCGGGCGACGTTGTACACATACTGCCGACAGGAGCTCAGCCTGGTGTACATGTCAGCCATCTTGCCTTGCATTAGCTGTAAACAGATTAACATAAAGCATTATGTTAATTTCAATTTGCAATTTTAAATTCTATAGCTGCACGCTTCACACTAGAGGTGTTGAATGTAACAAAAGGATACTTTTTAACAGTTAACTTTCAAACTCTACTTTTTTTGCATTAAGTGAAAACTGAAGGTCAAACCTGAAAGTGTCCAATCTTCTGTCCGAAAGCTTCTCTGATGTGCAGGTAGGGAACAGCATTGTCCAAAACCGCCTGCATGATGCTGGAAAGTAATGATACTTTTTAAGACTGCTGAACAGTTCAAACAACTGTCATACTGTATAATCAAGCTCTAGCTCACGACGTGTCATGAAGTATGAAAACATTTTTAATCAATAAATAATGTCCAGATAAAATAGGCCCTCCTGGGCTGGCTGCCCGCACATACCAGAGTGGTTGCTATGGAACGGCGGTTACTATGGAACGTGCACTAGCAGCTAGAATATTTATTTTTTCATTTCATTTATTTAGTTTCATTATCTGGTCATGTATTTACATTATTTGTATGTTTCCGTTTATTGTACAACCACTGAGAAGCTGTCCAGGGGCAGTAAGATGGCTTTTACAATTGCTTGTAATAAGATTGCCTTTATTTGTAAGGTGGAGGTGTGTTGGTTGGCGAGGCAAGGATGTTGCCGAGTTTCGGTTGCCAATAACTCAACAGAGCCTTCACGCTCTTTGTCGTGTGAAGACCCCTTCTCTTTACGTAGCGCGGCATGTCGTTTAGCAGGTGGATTTTTTTATGGAGATGGGCGTAGCTCAATCCATGTCTCCATAGAAGTTAACCTTCAAATGTTTCCATTTCGTAGCAGTTTTAGCAACCAACTCTGTATCTGTAACCTGTTACATGTTGGCAGAAGTAATCCCCCCGTGACCCTGTCGCTAAGCAACTACGATAAGTCATTAATCTAATGTTTTGTTTTCTCAGACGCTTCATGATACTGAAAGGAAAAGGACTTCCTAGTTGTAGTATTTGGTTATTATATCCCAACTATGAACAAATCAGATTGCTTGATTTGAGCTACCCGCTGTATAAATAGGATATTTAACAAGATGATAACACATGATAGAAAATGAAGGATGCCAAAAAGTGAAAGTAGACATTCATTTTGAAGTTTTTCATTTAGTTTTCCCGACTTGCTCTTTCTCTTAATGTCAGCGGTGCGAGTTTGTCCCACAATCAAGTTGCTGGTTGTTATGAACTAATACGATCTGTCACAGATTACAAGTACCTTGGCATTGTGCTCAAACACAAGCTTAATTGGGACCTGTGGACTGACCTCAGAAGCATCAAGACACAATAAAGAATGTACTTTTTAAAGAAATGACTTTGCTTTAATGTCCATGACAAAATGCTCCAAATGTCTTACTTTGCACTTATTTAAAGTGTTTTATTGTTTTCTGGTTTGGTAACGCTTTTGAGACACAGAACATTTTTCATTTTGCTGTATGTAATAAATATCCAAGTAACTTCCCAATTTTTCAAACAGTTTGATTCAAGCTTATCTCTGATATGAACTTACCCTATAGGTCCTGATGCAAGCACCAGCCTCTCAAGATCCAGGCCGCTCATCATCACATAAACACCCTTGTTCAACGGACCAAGGATGTTCTCCTCTACAACAAACAATCAAAAAAATTAAACTAAATAAATGAAAAGCCTACATGATAAAAAAAGAATACTTTTAAAAGGATCACACGCAAACAAAATTAGCCAAAACACCCCAAATTTCTATCAATTCTCCTGTTTTACACAAGTGAACATATGGCGAAGTCTGCACACACACCTGGGATTTTGCAGTCTTCAAATAACAGCTCGCATGTGTTGGAGCCCCTCATACCCAGTTTGTCGAGCTTCTGTGCTGTAGAGAATCCAGGCATTCCCTACAAAATGCACATGTGAACAAGCTTCTTATCATTACTGTGATTCATGTCCGTTTGCATAATCTTGTATTTTATTAATTCGACAGAATGCGAGGCTGATCCCCAGAACTGGCCCACCACCTCCCCTGAACCACAAGTAAATTTAAAAGACAGAAGAATACTTCATCACTTGACTTAATTTACCTTTTCAACAATGAAAGCTGTGATGCCTTTTTGATGGGCCTCTGGATCTGTCTTTGCATAAACAATAAGGACATCGGCATCCGGCCCATTTGTGATCCAGAACTTGTTGCCATTCAGAACATAGTAGTCGCCTGTGGAAAAAATACAAATTAAGTTGAACTAAAACAGACTTCCGCTGCAAAATTAAGATTTAAAAACCATTTATCAGCTAAAAAGTACTACTTATTTCTGCACTTGTTACAGTCGTGTTTAGAAATGTGTTTGTTTTAGTGTGGCTGTGTTTTGTGTGAGAGTGAGTGCTCCGTGTTCTGAGGATCTTTGTTGTCAATTGAGGTGCATTTCCATGACTGGCTGGATAGGTTCAGGTTGGGGTTGTGTCTGCTGCTCAGTCCATCACCTCCTGCGTTTTAAAAATGATTTGGTTTCACAGCATCATTCTGTCCTCAGCCTGCAAAGCCATTTGCTCTGTAACCTTTGATTATTTCAGAGATTTTGGTTGAATTTAGTGTCCAGGAGACTTTGTGTGTGTCTGTAACTTATATGGTAATCTTTTTGGTTGAAAAAGCACTGCAGCTCTAGGGGTTAAATGCCACTTTCTATTTTGCTCTTCACTCCTGTATCTGCTGTATTTTAGGAAGCCTTTTTGTTTGATTGTTTATTTTGTTTAGGATAATCCAGCCCTTCTGGGCATATCAGTTATTTTGTCTGTTGTTTGGGCCATGGTTCTACCTTAGTTATATTGATTCTGTTAATTCTTAGTTTAACTTATTTGAGTTGAAGTAATGAATAATTTTTACTAAACTGCAATTTGGTATTGATTCTTTTGTTTTTGGAACTAGGACACACGCACAGTTACAACATGTTTACGTGCGTTAATGCTCATAATCCGCCTTGTTTTTCTCATCCTGCTGTCCTGCAGCACCTCTTCTCACCCTCTCTCTGAAATGATCCATTGTAGCGCTTGCTCCTCCCTCCAGAAAGCAGCGTCTGCCCTGATTGGTCAGCTAACCTGCTCTGTTATGACTGGTCAACGTTTTACATTTCAAAAAAACTCTTCCTCCGGAGCTTCAGCTCCATCTCTCTCTTTTGTTGTTTGAGGGCCAAACTAGCCCTAAGGAGTTTTACGTCACATTATGACCTCATAAAGTTACGGAAGTGAAGGAGAGAATTCAATCGAGCCGTTTCAGGCAGCTCAGGAGCTACTGAGGGGGAGGGTAACTCCTTTTAGGCGTGGAGTGATTTACACTCTACGGACCTTTTACATGTAAAAGAAAATATATATAACACACTAAAGAAGAGTGAAAAAGTGGAAAAGCATAAAAGTGCCACTTTAAGTAACACTACTGCAGAGTGTGTCCTACCTTGCTTCTTGGCTTTGAGTTTCATGGATACGACATCAGAGCCGGCATTGGGCTCACTCATGGCAAGCGCTCCAACATGCTCTCCTGTCATTAACTTGCAACAGAGAAAATCAGGATGAGAATGAAGAATTGAGTCTGTGGTGTTTTATAATGTTAAACATGAGCTGTATTGGTCCTGACCTTTGGCATGTACTTCTCTTTCTGCTTCTCGTTGCCGTGGCGTACCATCTGGTTGACACACAGGTTAGAGTGGGCGCCGTAACTGAGAGCAATGGCTGCTGACACGCGTGACATTTCCTCCATCACAATGACATGATCGAGGTAGCCCAATCCTGTGCCCCCATACTCCTCTAAATAGAGATGTGAGCATGTCATTTTAAAAACACTACAAAAAGAGAAGAGTAGTTTCCTGTAGGTAGTTGTCAGGCAACTACTTCTAAACATGATGAAGGTGTTTTTCCTTGAGCTATCTTACCTGGAGCAGTGATCCCAAGGAATCCCATCTCACCCATCGCTTTCCAAAAATCCTGTTGGAGAGACAGCGCAAAAAGAAACTAAAGGCAGGAATCTTGCTCGATTTATATTAGAAAATAATGGAAATACACATCTCCCATGTGAGATACAGCACAGCAGGTGTGTAGGTCGTATACATGACAAGCTACGACATTCTGAACTATCCCTTTCATGCATGGAGGTCACTACAGTGGACAGCTATTCAAATGTTGTTTTCTTGTATATGCATGGGTTTTGATGGCATAGTTGCACATCAGCCACTACAGTGAGCGCTATTGTAGTGGCTGATGTGCAACTATGCCATCAACTCAATCAGGAAACAGCACGTGTGGTGTACAACAGGGCACAACAACTCACCCGCATTCCTGGGAATTCATTCGTCTTGTCAATCTCATCAGCGAAAGGTGCAAGCTTTTCTGCACAGAATTTACGAATCGTCTGCCTGAGCTGTGCAAAAGACACAACAACAGACTTTGTAATAACTCTTTCATATAGGTCATATTTTGTTATAAGCACTGGAAAATAAACATGCAGACGTTAGTGCTCTTGGGCGGCTGTGGCGTAGTGGAGAGCAAGGTAGTTCTCCAATCAGAGGGTCGGTGGTTCGATACCCGGCCTCGGCAGTCGATGTGTCCTTGGGCAAGACACTTAACCCCAAGTTGCTCCCGAAGGCTTGCCATCGGTGTGGACTGGATGTTAGTGATGGTGGCACCTTGCATGGTAGCTCTGTCATCAGTGTGTGAATGATATGTGATATACTACTGATTGTAAGTCGCTTTGGATAAAAGCGTCTGCTAAATGACTGTAATGTAATGTAATGTAATGCTCTTGTTCCTCCTTCAGGTGACTGCATGCCACACTAAGACAATGATTAACTGCATCTTTAGCAAGCGTGTCATTTGAGTTACAGTCAAAGGAGCGAAGATATGTCACACTTAATGCAGAAACCTGTGAAATGGCTGTAAATAGAGCTTCATAATACCTGGGATTAGAGGTCAACCACGTTCATCCAATCAAACGCTTTGCATGGACCCCACCCCCTGAACTCCTCCCAGCCACCGTACAGCTCTCTTGGTGTTCCTGATCTACTGTCTCATCACTTTGAGTTGATAAATACTGACTTGAAAACCTGTTTCAAAGAACCTTTCACCTCCTTTTAACTTCACTACTTAGCTGGTAGATTGTTGTATCTGGTGAGGCTTAAACGCTGCTCTTTGAGTGGTTTGAAGTGCCACTTGATTTAGGCATTAAACCCAATTAATCTACACTAACAATGAAGTCTGCCTGCTATGTTGTTAGCTTAGCCACATCGGCTAACACCACTGACTCCTGCCTGCGTTACGTCAAACAGTCCCATGCACAGTGTCCTTAAGTAACCTTTATATTGTCCGTCAAACATGCTGTCCTTCCAGCTCACTGGGATTGTTTTGTTTCTTGTTCGCTGACCTGTATCTGGTCGTCGGTGAGTCCGTTCACCACGTCGTCCACCGGGATAGAAGCACCGGCGCATCCTCTCCTCCACACCGCGGGGACGGACAGCCTGCAGCCGAGGCGGAGGGCGCTCCTGACGGCCAACATGGTTCCTCTCAGACGGACAGGCTTCAGGACGAGAGTACGAGGAGTTGACACTGTGGCATCAGATGTAGGTGTTACTTAACACGACGTCATTCTTCTTCCTTACTGCTTGTTGATGCTTGTGAAATAGTTCGTTCGCACACTACCGCCACCTAGTGGACTGGGGGTGTATTACATTTTCTTTTTTTTTCAAGAGAAAACTAGAAAATTATTATTATTATTATTATTATTATTATTATTATATTCCTTTATTGATCCCCATGGGGGAAATTCAAGTGTTGCAGCAGCTCAACTACACAGACACAGACAATAAATACACATACTATACTATACAACTACACAGACACAGACAATAAATACACATACTATACAACTACACAGACACAGACAATAAATACACATACTATACTATACAACTACACAGACAATAAATACACATACTATACAATTACACAGACAATAAATACACATACTATACAATTACACAGACAATAAATACACATACAATAAATACAATACTATACAACTACACAGACACAGACAATAAATACACATACTATACAACAAAATAAAGATAGAACAACAAAATAAAGATAAATACAACATAAAGATAGACAACAAAATAAAGATAGAAAACAAAATAAAGATACAAAACTAATTTCTTCAAAACTGCTTTTAATGTCTGACTAATGCTGTGTGTTTTAAGTTTTACGTTTTTAGTGTGTAGCTTTTATATGCTGTTTTTAAATGTCTGTAAAGCATCTTTGAGTACTCTGAAAAGCGCTCTATAAATAAAATGTATTATTATTATTATTATTATTATTATTAGAAATTAGGTTTAGCTGTTTAGCGTTTGCTGCTAATAACAATTAGCAAATAAATCAAGAACAGATTCCCATTGACAATCGCAGGCAAATTGAAAATACAAAAATAAAAAAACATTGATGGAAAGCAGATATGCCATGTAATTAATGAGGTAAAATAATGAGTAACGTCAAATGATAATGGTTGCGTATATATATATATATATATATTAAAAAAAAAATTTAAAAAAAAAAAGCTTATGCTGTCCTGGAGGCCTCAAACCCCAAGGGCCCCAATATATTAAAGACTAATCTGTTAACAGGTTTGTGATCATTTTATTAAATATAATAATAACAATAATAAAAAAAAGTGTTGTGGCTAAATTCATTTGATCAAATTGCCAAACATTAAATCTGGTGCAAGGAATACAGACAAGCTGTATACTCGCCTGCTTCACTACAGCGAGTAGAAACTAAAGCTGGAGATCCGGCAGGGGGGGCACTATTTACATGTCATAGGATTATACAAAGAAGTCAATTCGCTTTTAAATGCTTTTAGAAACAGTTGGTTTTAATCTACGATTGAGAATATCTCTCTCTGTTTCCACCACATGGTGAAGTCCCCACATGTGTTTGCGGGCGAGTTAGCCTATTTGCAGGAGTTCAGCTTGTTCTTGTTTGTTCTTGTTTATATTTGAGAGCAAATAAGTAAAACAAATTAAATAGAAACTAATTATAATATCCTGGCAAATTCCACATTTGGTACACATGGAAGTTACAGAAATGAAGTAAGACTTGAGAAATACAAGAGCAGACAATGAGAATTATTGTGAAGACATTAAGGCACGTTTATTTATACAGCACACTTAAGCAAAAATGCAATTCAAACCAACAAACATCATAAGACACGTCTTAAAAGGACATTTAAATGCAATTAAAAACTATTCATTTAAAAACAGGTTTGAGAAAAATAAGACAAAAAAAGTTACAGTGCAGTAAAATAAATTATTTAGTAAAAATCAGTGGTAAACAGAAAAGTCCTGAGCCTTGATTTAAGAGACTTCAATTGTGTCCCCGGGCTCTTGTGAAGGCAGCCAGGTCAGGGCTGATGCTGTCCAGGCAGAAGAAAGACACCAGACAGCCGGACCTGCTGAGGAAAGAACACATCAACAGGGAGAATGTTTGAGACATTCCTCTGTCCACGCTGAGGGCCTATTTGAGACGAATTCTGAAAACAAATACTGAAAAAAAAGAAGAAAGGGTGAAATACTGAATTAATATGTATTGCAAGTCTAAACACATAAGGTTGAGCAGTAAAAACTCATCTGTTCGTACTGTCATCCCTACTGCTTGCTGACGTTCTGCAGTAACGGATTCCAGTCCAGGCCTCAGCCACCTTTATCCCAGAACCAGCAAGAATGGATGAATTTCCAACTTGGAAAATGGGGAGACTGTCCTGGGTTGTTGATGTCGTCCAGGTCTTCTCTTCCCCTCTCTCACTCTCTCACTCTCTCACTCTCTCACTGTCAGCTTCTCTGCTCTGTGTGTACTGTTGGAGAAGTGCTGGCTATCTATGATATGTAAGGTTTCCACACCTTGTACTGTACCTGATGACTACTTGACTGCAAGTTGAGTCATACATAGTGCAACAAGCCCTGGGGTGTAACAAGGGCCCACAACTCAATCCAGCCCCTGGCGCTTTTGTGGCCCTGCATTCATTTATGATTTCAAGGGATGTTGATTATCATAAATAGAAGAAAAAAAGATCAACACACCTTTCTCAGGAGATAGCAACACAAACCAAACTGGGCAAAATGATCACAAAATTCAGACTTCATATTACCAGCATGGTTCATTTGATCCTAGATGATCTGTCACAACCCAGCTCAAGGCTGGACAAAGGAGGGGAGACCACATAGTTGCAACTAAAGAAAAGTTCACACTAAAATGTCGTGATAATCGAAACGTAGCAAAACCACACACGTCGGAAACCAGGAGAGAGAGAGACAGAGAGAGAGAGAGAGAGAGAGAGAGAGAGAGAGAGAGAGAGAGAGAGAGAGAGAGAGAGCATTTACAGTCTGCCACCAGTTTATATAATCTTGCAGACCAGGTGAGATGAATCTACCTGACAACCCAAATCCATCCACCAGACTCCTGGAGGGTCAGCACAGTAACCAATTTATTAACTATAAACCTCATTAATAATGTATTAATATGCTGCTAACATCAAAGACACCACACATGCTCAGAAGTTTCAAAAATGCATACCCCTAGATCGTCTTTAAGAAAAAAACCACAAATGATATAGACAATAAATACAGTTCGAGTGCGGTAATGATTTTTTAAATTGCCCAAAATGCAACAAAGGAAATAAAAGAAGAAACAAGTTTATCAGAGGACGACAGCAGAGTTTTAAATGTTAAATGTGGAGTTTTTGTTAAAACCCGCCCCCTAGTGGTCATTTAGGGGGCAACAGCACTTAGCTGATTCAGTCATAATCAGTTCAGTTAAAACTAAACACATCACCAGGCAAACTCTCAAAGATCATTTTAAATATTCGATTTAAATAATTAAATGCTTTTTTTTCAATCTCCAAATATGATATTTTATTTTTTGAAATTCTGCACATCAGCACTGAGTTTATTAGAAATAAACATAACCTTGTAATAGAGCCTCCCCATCAAATAGCACCATTAGTGTTTATTCTTATTATTCTTATTCTTATTATTATATTATATGTTTGTAACGTTGGTGTATGTGGGTGTGCGTGGCCTTCGGTAGAAACATGTTCTACATCTACTCAAACAAACTTGTTATCTTGCTGGGCTGATTTTAAATGAAAGGTTTGGTTCCCGTTCAGTTGGATGTCTGGTTAGTGTCGTGGATCAGACAGAAGGAAACCTGTATCTACAGAACTGAACCTGTCAGCTGGTTTTAAATTCGTTTCAGTCAGGAAGCGAGAAAGGCAATGCGGAAGATAATAAGCTGTGCGCAGTTGTGTGTGTGTGTGTGTGTGTGTGTGTGTGTGTGTGTGTGTGTGCACCTTGCAGAGGCGCAAACCAAGCCAGCAGCAGAGGGGTTCCCCTTTCCACCAGTACGCACAGAGAGGCTTCCACAGGCGGCTGAACGCGTGGAAACTCGGACAACTAGGACCTCCTCATCACCTGAGCTCCAGGTAAACTTTCTGAAAGTGAAATGACCAGATTTTGAAGGTTTTGCGGGGCTCTCCTTGTGCGCCAAATGCCCAAAGAGTGCAGGAGAAAGAGCTGCAAGGACTCCGGGCTCCCTGGGACCGGGGTGCACGAGGGGTGTCGTTTAGAGAGAAGAACAGCCGGGAAGGCGTCTCAGACCTGCGATGATCTCACTCAGAAAGCCGCTCAGATCGTCCCGTCGTCCGCAACAGGAGCGCCGACTGTGATGGAGGCTCCCCGGGTACCGCACGTCACCATCACCCCGGAGGGTGGCGGCTCCTCCCGGGAGATGCAGCAGGAGGACTGGGATGACGCCGTGGACGGAGGACTGCGCAGGAAACTGTCCAACTCCTCCATCTCCTCCACGGGCTCCTCTGCGGTGGAGTCCGAGGACGATTTACTCAGCGACAACGAGAGCAAGAGCAAAGGCATCATCACTTTAGAGCATCTGGTGGACACCGGAGAGGTGAGTGAGATTATTATTATTATGATTATTATTATTATTATTATTATTATTATTATTATTATATTCCTTTATTGATCCCCATGGGGGAAATTCAAGTGTTGCAGCAGCTCAACTACACAGACACAGACAATAAATACACATATTATACAACTACACAGACAATAAATACACATACTATACAACTACACAGACAATAAATACACATACTATACAACTACACAGACAATAAATACACATACTATACAACTACACAGACAATAAATACACATACTATACAACTACACAGACAATAAATACACATACTATACAACTACACAGACAATAAATACACATACTATACAACTACACAGACAATAAATACACATACTATACAACTACACAGACAATAAATACACATACTATACAACTACACAGACAATAAATACACATACTATACAACTACACAGACACAGACAATAAATACACATACTATACAACTACACAGACAATAAATACACATACTATACAACTACACAGACAATAAATACAACTACACATACACAGACAATAAATACACATATACAATACTACAACTACACAGACAATAAATACACATACTATACAACTACACAGACAATAAATACACATACTATACAACTACACAGACAATACACATACTATACAACTACTACACATACTATACAACTACACACACAATAAATACACATACTATACAACTACACAGACAATAACAATACACATACTATACAACTACACAGACAATAAATACACATACTATACAACTACACAGACAATAAATACACATACTATACAACTACACAGACAATAAATACACATACTATACAACTACACAGACAATAAATACACATACTATACAACTACACAGACAATAAATACACATACTATACAACTATAAATACAACAACTACACAGACAATAAATACACATACTATACAACTACACAGACAATAAATACACATACTATACAACTACACAGACAATAAATACACATACTATACAACTACACAGACAATAAATACACATACTATACAACTACACAGACACAGACAATAAATAGATAACGACTTAAAGACTTAAAGAGGGACAGTGAAGTGGCTCCTGAGTTGCAGTTGTCATGCATCACTGGCATGTTTACAAGCAGATCATGTTCCTGTAGTTATGTCACAGTTACAGCGTATACAATAACTCAACACAATCTGTTGTCTTGTATAAAAAAAATACTGTTAGAACTATTAAACTATGGCAAATGTCTTTTCTAGATGGAGCATCCTGGGTAAAGTCCAAGTTCTTTATGTCATATTCACAGAACAGAAGCAGTCAATACTCATTCAAATATTTTCACATCATTAAAAATGAGCATCTGAGACATAAAATAATGAATAAAATGTATAGTATAATAATATATATATATATATATTTGTGGTTGACAGCTGTACAGTAATTGCATATGAATAAACTGTAATGTAAACAGGTTGTTTAGTAAATGTAGGAAATGTACATGCATAATGAGAATCAGTCCCCTGAGGGTGCAGGACTGGATGTTTATACTGACAAATTATTTTTAAATTGCCATCTTTGATCTTTGAAACAGTGAAGCACAGCAGCACATAAACAATAATCAGCAAACTACTTCCTCACAGAGGACCACTGGGATCTCTGACTGCAGAGAGGATCCAGTTATAGAGCTCGTATTTGTTTAGAGTTCGTGTAGATGATGTTTAGCCCCATAATGCTGTCGTATAAGTGAGTTCTACAGCCAAAGCTTTCTGTTCTAAATGAGTCAGTTGTAGAAATGTACAGGTTGTTTTTTTTGCATTTGTCCTGCACTTGCTTGTATTGTTTTGAGATCTTTGAAATGCCAGTTGACAGATGTAACGAGTCCCACTGCTTTCCTCTAGTTGCTAAAGATCATGTGAAAAGAAAGATTAAACATCCTTGAGATCCCTGCCACAGAGCGCACAATGATCTTTGAGGAAAATCGATTGTCCCCATTGAAATCCCATTATCCTTCCTTTTGTTAAATGGCTTATCAGGTCCTTTCACATCCCCTTAATGATGCCAGGCGCTGCATGAACTTAAACCAACATAGAGAAGCTGTGGGAAGCTTGATAACCTTTGCTGTGTGGCAAAACAACACATCATATTGTTTACTGCAAACAAATTAATTGATGATAGAAACACAGCTTCATGTCATTTCTTAGTATTCTTTTGTATCAATAATTATAATAATATTTTTTTGCAGAGACTATAAATGGATAATGATGCAAATGCAACTGTTGCATTAAATGCCAGCTCATGTTTTGGAACTGTAACTCCTGACCTTTATCACTGTGCGGCCCTCCTTCAGCACACAGGCTCGTGTTGAAGGATCGCCCTTTTCTTCATTAGACGCTGGGGGTGGAAATTTGTTTGACATTCTTGGCTGATAAAGCTTTTACTTGTGCCGACAAGTCTCAGTCTCTTTGAACATTATTGCTTGTGCATGCAGATAGAGAAGTTTTATACTTTTCAGAAGCACACATTCTCGTATTCTGCATTGAGATTGGAACAGAACAACACTTATTTTAGCAGCTTTTGCTTGATAGTCATCTCAACAACATAATCTGCTTTTTGTCTACACTGTCACCGCGTTAGACTCAGGCTCAGACTCTCATTGTGTGTGTGTGTGTGTGTGTGTGTGTGTGTGTGTGTGTGTGTGTGTGTGTGTGTGTGTGTGTGTGTGTGCCACCGCTTCTCTTAGCCTTCTCCATACAAGGTCTGTAGCTGTCCATTTATTTTAAACAGACTGAAAACACATTGCCTGTTAAGCCTCTGTTTTTGTGTGCATGTATGAGAGAGAGAGAGAGAGAGAGAGAGAGAGAGAGAGGGATTCATCTATCAAGTGAGGCTGAAGGCTCTCCCAAATAAAAGTCCATTCTAGCTGTTTATTGCCTCTTTAATTCATCATATCTTCAAGTCAAAATGTGTTATTTGTGTCACCTCTGAAAAAAGCCACTTTTATGGTTCTGCCCCTTCAACCCACACATCAGCCCACGCACACACAGACACACTCAGACGCACGCAGCACCTACGTATGTCATTGGGTAATAATGTTTTTCTGTGGTCAGTAGCCAGTTTGAGCCTTGGCCTTTGACATTTAACAAAGAGCAACTTCAGGAAGTCAAAAACACTTGTGTATCAGTACTTTTTCTAGTTCACACTTTAATGCATGTATAATAGAGATTAAAATGCACAACAAAGTGCTTTTTAATGGACATGCAGCAGAGGAGAGCAAACACACAGACAGGTGGACAAACAGTCTAATCTTGCGGACAGGAATCATTTGATTATCCCGCAGTGGTTCACGTACCATTAGCACTGCAAGATGACCATACAGTGTAACATGGAAGGCATGAGTTATAACGGTTGGCCCACAACAATGGTTGGCTGAGTGAGTCACACCGTCTCAGAGTTAGTTCTCCTCACTGTTTGGACATGAATTGTTGGAAACCGGTGAAATTTGCTTTCTGCGTTTGCAGTGTTGCTAACGACTACTCTGACTGTTCAGATCAACATGATGTTGTGTCGTTTTGTCATTCACATACAACAGTCCTGGTGTTACAAAGAAAAGGTGTGTCTGTCTGACACAGCAGAAAGCAAGTGTGTAGAGTGTTGAAGAAACCCATGCCACCATTAGGCTAATAGAATAGAAGAGCAATAGGTTCCTTTAATTTGTGTGAGTAAATTAAACTGTGTATCTTTTTTATTAATTAATAATGAAAAGTACTCAAGTTCCCTACTTAAGTCCAATTTAAGGTACTTGTTCTTTATTTGAATATTTCTATTTCCTGCCACTTTTTGCTTCACTGCATTTCAGGGAAATATTAAACTTTTTTGTCTCCTACATTTATCTGACAGCTATGATTACAAGTTACTATTACAAATATGTGTTACATGACAAAAACATCACACAATAAATGTATATGACTTGTACAGTTTAAGGATTAAACCAGTGTTTCCCAACCATTTTGGCTTGTGATGTCTCATAAAATACAGTGTGTAGTCGATGCCCCTTGTCAAGTTTCAGCTGTAGATGTGTTGTTAGCGGTTCAAGGCCCAAAGGAGTCCACTAACCCAATAATCTACTAGTTGTCTGAATAATTTTAATGCACTCTGCTTTAAACAGAAAGCAGACCTGTTATTTCAAGTTCTAACTTGAGTGTGAAACCAATAATTTCCCTGAGTATTTATCAGTAAAAATTCTTGTGGTTTCAAGGCTGGCTGGGACAGCTTGGAGTGATTAATATGAAGTTTCAATGTCAGACTGTGTGTAAAATATAAATATTGGCTGTAGAGCTGCAGGGTCGTTATGGTTGCATAAAAACTCAGAGTTCATATGTAAGTTTCTGTTCCCTCTCACTCTATGGATATGACATAACAACATGTGAATGCTGACTTCTCTGATTTTATTTTATATTATTCTATTCTCGGTTTATTTTTGTTTGTGGCTTTCTGGAGCTAGGCACGAAATCATTTCACCACACGTTGTACTGCGTATGTTTTCTGTGTGACATATTAACGTGGTTTGATTTGACTCCTCTTTATTTCAATCAAAATGTAACCAACCGGTTACATGCTGACACGAGTAAGTAACTCACTTTAATAAAGTAAAGACTCGCAGCAATAATACAAATGCTAGTGTGTGGAAGTCTAACACCTTCACAATGCGATATTATCAGTAAACAAGTAGCATTACAGCAAGAGAAGCATATCGCCTGACATTTAACAGAGACTTGGCTGGCTGCTGCAGAGCTTTGTGTTTCACTAACACAAGTCCCTGTTTCATTTCCTGTTTAAATCAGAACGCGCAGAGTCAATGAAATGACCTCTCCAATGACTAAAGACAGGATCTGAGAACATGTACTACTTTTCCTCTCCGAAGCCTGGGAGTGTGTTCATTGGGTGTATTTTCCTTATAATTATATTTGAGGTGATTGTAGATTTGTAAATTCTAGAATAATAATCCTCTCACTGTTAAAAAAAAGCATTATTTGAGATATGGTCAGTTTTCTTGGAGGGAATAAAACAGACAGTTCTTCATAGGTGTGAAGAACTACTGCGTCTCTGTGAAATACGCAAGCTGTTGCTATGCTTTTCTGTCTGTGTGTGTGTGTGTGTGTGTGTGTGTGTGTGTGTGTGTGTGTGCATACTGAGAGACAGAGATGGAGAAAGAATAAGAAAGCAAGGGTGGTATGAGAAAAGTCCTTAATCAAACCAAGGAAAACTAAACACCTCTGCCAAGGCAAGATAATCAACCATCACCTTTTTTCGGTTCAGGGTTCAGTACCTACTTTAATCAGCTCCAATTTGCCACATGACAACAAAAAAATCCTGACTCTGCTAAAAATGGAGTGGGAGTTGAGAGGGCAGCAGCAAGGGCAGTGTCACCCTAGATTATTTGTTGTTAAACCTTCAGATTTATTTTCACTCTCTCTCTCTATATATATATGACAAAGACAAATTATGCATGTCTTATTCAGTGTGACATTCTGAATCCTACTTAAATATAAAAGCCATACACCAGGAAATGTCTTTATCTGTAAACTGATGTGGGACAGTAGATTTTTCTCTGTGAATCAAAGCCTATCAACACACTAAGCTGGAGGTGCTGAATAGAGATGTTGTGTGCAGATATGAGTTTCCACAGTTATGGCATTTAACTGACCTACATTGGAGGTTTCACACAGTGGAAATTCACAAGCCTGGCATCAGATTTGCTGGGTAGAATTGCTTATTTAATCAGATTTTCTATTCAGACAGAGGGTGGACCAAGGTCAGCACTTCCTCCTGTTATCGAATCACTTATGTTAACAACAACAACACACAAAACATAACAACGATTCACTCACTTCTGTTTGTTTTCTTGCACGTTTTCCAGAGCAAGCCGTGGTGGAAGTTGAAGACAATCGTCCACTGGCCCTTCAGTGTTACGCAGAGGAGAAAACTGAACTGGGTTCAGCTTGCTGGGCATAAAGGTATGACCAGTTCAGATCATTGTTGAGTTGTTGAACTTTTATTGCAGCTCTTATAGAATGAGAAAAAGGGAGGGTAGGAGGTCAAGCACCATCACCAAACTGACAGGGATTCAAACTTGTTATGGATGTTAGATCTGTTGGTATCCTTTACCACTATCTCCCTAGAACATACACAAACAATGAATTCAAAAGTTACACGTCTCTATAAGTTAGAGTCATGTCCACCGTATGTGCACTTCACTGGACATCTCATCTCAGGTAACTTCAAAGCAGCAGATGAGGGCAACATCCTGAAGAAGTTCTCGGAAAACGAAATGCGGTGTTTTGAGAAGCTAAGGGATGATGCGCTGCTCCCATTTGTGCCCGGTTACCATGGCACTGTGGAAAGAGATGGAGAGTCTTTCCTTCATATGACTGACCTGCTGGCGAACTTTGACCTTCCCAATGTCATGGACTGCAAGATGGGAGTGAGGTAAGGAAGTAAGCTATTACTTTAATAATAACAGTATAGATATATAGGCAATGATTTATAATTGTAACCCTAATTTTTGTTTCCATACATGTAACTGTATCAAACATGTATTGACAGATATGTCAATATTTGATGCTCATGTAATGTTGACGTGCAGCGTGTTGACAGTACATGCCTTCTCAAGCGTTTTTTGCTTTACAAGGGAACACCTGTTGTAACTGCAGGCTACATGCTTGGCTTCCTGCCACAGCGGGCGGGGCCACACACACACACACACACACACACACACACACACACACACACACACACACACACACACACACACACACACACACACACACACACACTCTGCACGTTTCAAACACATACACATGTGCACTTATTTTACAGACTCACACATTAAACAAATCGTTTTATTGTCTGCAAAGTATGTGTGTCTGTAGTACACACACACACACACACACACACACACACACACACACACACACACACACACACACACACACACACACACACACACACACACACACACACACACACACACACACACACACACACACACACACACACACACACAGGGTGTCCCTGGAGACTCCCCTTCATCAAAAACACTCACAACCACAAAGTTGCACCAACACACACTCAGACTTTCACAGTTTAACGCTGCACGCTGGAGTCTACTCTCAACTTCCCTCTTAAGCAGAGAGGAAGTGTAGCTCCTAAACTGAAACTGAAATTCACATCTGCATGCACATAACTGCCTGATATGAATATGACAACTGTGCATGTAATGTTGTACTATTCCCCAGCAGAGCTTTTTACTTATAGAGTTTGTTGCTCTCAGCTGAGCGTTTCAGTAATGGCATTTTAATGCACTCGTCAGCTTTTCTGCATGAGTGAACAAGATTAGAAAGGAGCTGATCTCTCCAGCTTCTAGTGCAGCAACAGAGTCCTCTGTAATAAAATGTCTTTTGTAAGTGAACTACTTGCAGCTTAGTAAATAAGGGTGTGATACAAGACAAACCCTGAAAGTAAACTTTAATATTTACTTACATGCAGATATAACTTTTGCCAATAGCCTGAAAACAGCCTGGAGCGCTTGTCCCGTAACCACAAGGTTGGTGGTTCAAACCCCTCTACCGGCAACATGCCGAGGTGTCCTTGAGCAAGACACCTAACCCCAAGTTGCTCCCCGGGCGCTTCATTGCAGCCCACTGCTCCTCCGGGATGGGTTAAATGCAGAGAAATAATTTCCCCATTGTGGGACTAATAAAGGCTTAATTATTATTATTATTATTATTAAAAACATGCAGCTCCTGTACCTGAAGGCCTTCTTCCTCCTGCCGTTTCAGGACGTACTTGGAGGAGGAGCTTGTTCGGGCAAGGGAACGGCCCAAGCCGAGGGAAGACCTGTACAAGAAAATGATGGAGGTGGACAGCGAAGGCCCAACTCCCCAGGAGCATTCCCAATGTGGTGTCACGAAACCTCGCTACATGCAGTGGAGGGAGACCATGAGCTCCACCAACACCCTGGGCTTCAGGATAGAAGGAATCAAGGTGGAGGGAGTGATGTGGACACCATTGATTATATAATACACGTATTCAGTTGAGCAAGGCACTAAAGAAAGTAGAAATGTACACATGAGCAAAATTAAAAGAGCACAGAAGCATTTAAAAAAAGGATATTTGACTTACTTTAATCATGTGGCCAGAAAAACGACTCCAAATAAATGCTTAGGTTGCTTCGTGTCTGTTTGATAGGTTAATAGGCAACTGTTTGATAACACGTTCACCATCTCATCTTAATCAGGTGATGATTTGCTTACAGTTTGTTCCTCTGCCCTGAAGTGGCAAGAAGTAATTTAATCTAATTAGATTATGGAAGGTTTAAAGAATGCACATAAATTCAGTCCAATCACAGGACAAAATACATTTTAATGTGTAATATTTCCCCTCTTTTAGAAATGTGACGGTACGTGTCGGACTGACTTCAAGAAAACCAGGTCGAAGCAGGATGTCATCCAGGTGTTCAAGGACTTTGTCGGAGGGAACGTCAACATCATAGTACGTGACAGTCAGTTCGCTTCTGCACACATATATTCTGTGTCTTGTAAGTAATATAAGCACATATACAAAACATACTTTACTGTGTATCGACACAAGGCATGCTCTCACAGGGATTACGTGAAAGACAACACCGAATAGCAACAGCTCTCACATCCGTGTTCAGTGTTTGGACAAATATAAATGAGTTTCTATACTCTGTGTTTACTTTGGAAAAAGGTTGGGGACAGTCTGATGATGGATGGAAAGTGTTTGAACTGCATATAGCAAATATTAAGTGAAATGAATGTTGTTTGCGATTTCTATTGGGAGGTTCCCAAATATACACTGTGTCTACAGTCCTTTGTTTAACAACCGTAGCGTCGATTCAATGGATACAGATTAAAATAATTTTAAATTTAATCATAGGCTTCAAGTAATGTTATTATGATCCGCCTGACACTGTTTTTTCTTGAAACATAGAAGTCTTACCTGAGCAGACTGGCGGAGATCCGACAGGCCCTGAAGACATCACAGTTCTTCAGGCAACATGAGGTGATGACTGATATGAAAAACATGAGGAAGAAAAGTGTTGCAGCAGGAACTTCATCTAACTCTACCTGAGGGCTCTGAACACCATTTCTCCGAAATATGTTCTCTGATTTTGATGATGTTGTGGAGAGCACTGTCTAACACGTTAACCAATTACTATTTAAACTCCTTCACTTTCAGCTAAACTGTTTAGAACGCTCCGTTTGCTTGCCAAATAGTTTAAATCAACATTTGGTCTTGTTATCAAATCGTAATGTACGCATTAATGGATGAATAGATGCAGAAGTAGGAAAAGCAAAAGCTAATATGAAACCATTCGTGTTCTTCATAGGTCATTGGCAGCTCTCTCCTCTTTATCCATGACCACACCAGCAATGCACAGGTCTGGATCATTGACTTTGGGAAGACCACGGCGTTACCAGAGGGCCAGATGTTAAACCATGACATTCCTTGGCAGGAAGGCAACCAGGAGGACGGCTATCTGTGGGGGCTGGAAAACCTCATCCACACTCTGGAGTCTGTAAGCAACGAAGGGAGAGGCAAAGAAACCTTTTGCTCAGCAAATAGCCAAACTACAGAAAGAGATGGTCAGTGACCTTCGACCTGTAGACGGGTGAAAGAAAGTCAAACTATTTTAATGGACACAACAGAGAGACCCTTAGGGAAATTTAAGAAATGATGATGTGCTTTGGGTGCTCAATGATAAATGTTAAAAAAAATGCAGAAATGCTGCAAAGAAAATCCTAAGAGCAGCTTAATAAAGCCACTGACAGAAAAGACTCACTAGACACTGGACAGAGAGGCAGAGAGTTTGTCACTAGCAACTGAACCACTGAGCAAATGAACTGACACTAATTCAACTTCCTATAAAATGAACAGAAGTGAAAGTGTAAGGATTCTGCAATTCAGTTTCAGGGAGGAGGTGTTACATGTGAAGTAACTGCTCATGAAATATGAGTTAAAGCATGAGAAAGACCTCTGTCCTCCTTATTAATATCTAACCCTCAGCTCTGACAATACATCTGTAGGTATAATATCACAGGAGTAATTCAGTGCTGTGCTGTATGAAGCTCACAGACCTCACAGTCATATAACTACAACTTATAACATATTGTAAATATAGTACTGCATACTGTATAATTATTAGTGTGTCACTGTTCTGACAAACCTTTACTGTATATCAATTTATACTTCTTTCACTGATTTTGTTCTTGTAATCAAACTCGTTATATTGCACTTTTTGGGGTCTTTTTCAGAGATGTTGTGCAAATAAAATATATGAAAATGTACTTGGAATTATTATTATTTTTAATTTTCAATAGAAAAACAAATTTGTGGTATCTTTATATTTATGTTAGCTAGGGCTGAGTTCACTCCGTGAAACTGATCAAACCCACACAAAATGAGGTCAATATACGTTTGTTTATTTGGGGCAGTTAGGTCAGAGGAAAGGGTGAAAGACGGTATATTGCATAGAATGTCTTTCCATTTTTGGTTGAGTCATTAACACCCTCACCAACAAAAAGAATACAGAAAAAAACACTTTTCAGTGAGTGTGAAATATAACGCACCAGACCTTAAAAAATATACACTGTGAACAAGACAAGGGAGATTTTTTCCAGTCTCTGTAAAAGAAATTCAACAATAATCAATATTTCTAAATGGCAAAAATCTCACTATAGGAGTCTTTGGAAAACAATGTGAGCATTTTGATAGGTCACCATTTCTGAAAGATGTTATTTTCAAGTGGACAGTTGAGCAACCAAAATGACATTCACTAATATCAGCAGGCCTGAGCATAAAAACATACAGAAAGACTATAGAACCCTTATATAAGTGTAACAATTCATTTAAAATACAAAAAAATAAACTATCAACATGTTTGGACTCCAAAGAAAGACATGTATCGGATACAAGTACCAAATTGATTAAATATGAATTAAACAATAATACTGAATAGAGCTTAAACAGTTGAATCTTTGATTAATTGAATGAACTGAGATACCTGCAGCAGCATGTTTGGTAGATCCAAGGCTCAATACCTCCCCCTGCTGAGTAAACATAGGTACTACCAGCACAACACCAGTAGTTGCAGTGCAGTGGTATTTAATGGCAGTGATCAACTACAAATACAGATCCTTTATTAACATACATGAATAATAATAAATGAAAAAATAAGCTACAAATGCAATGGGTTAGTCCAATGTACGGTCGAGAATACAAAAATAGCAAATATTTTCACAGCTACGTGGTCATCAAAATCTACACGCTTATACTTCTATGAGACCTCCTTCAGTCCAAGTAAATATTGGGACATGGGGAAAGAGAATTGTCATAAATATGCAATAGCATAGCAAGAACCAAGTAGTTGGAATAAAAACACCTTAACACTTTTTTGTTTTCTTGCAGAGTTAAAGAAAATTGTTACCACTTTAATGTTTGCACAGTCCTTTTGAAGCTACAGCCACCAGCCTGTTAGCTTAGCTTAGCACAAAGACTGGAAACAGCTAGTCTGGCGCTGTCTAGAGGAAAATATATTTGCCTCCTTGCACCTCTAAAACTCACCAACAAACACATTATATGTTGTTTATTTTAATCTGCACAAAACAAATATGTAAAGGGATCTAAATGCGGGACTATTTCCCGGCCAGGAACAGTGACTTTCTTGTACACAGTGTGAAATTTCCAGGAAGTCAGCTGTGACTCTGTGTCTGGCTGTCTGTGAACACCAGACCAAAACCAGCAGCATCAACTGGGAGGAGGTCAAAGTCACTGACCCGGAGTCAGTGGACAGCCAGAGAAAGATTCACATTTGACACCCCAGACTATCCTCAAATAAAAACAGGGTTTAGGATTTCCTTGTGTGTACAATCGCTTGCTCTCACGCAACCAAAATTCCATACTTACATACATACAACTAGTCCACCTCCATGAACAACTGAGAAAAAATCCAACGGCTGGGAAAATGTTGGAAACACCAAGTAAGTAGACCTTGTGTTGAGAGAAAAAGATCAAAGACATGTTATTGCTGTAAATTTGGTGTATATGTTATCACATTATTTAGGTTGAAAGCAAATCAGTGTCACGTTAGTGAACAATGTACCGCAAGTTCCTTAGGTATGGATACAATCCTTAGGTATGGATACAACTAAATATTTTTAGTAACTGTACAGCCTTTACTGAATTTCAATCACTTGAAATTAAAAAAGTAAAAACACATCCTTCGTGATTCTCTTCCCAATGGCTCAATATTTTCATCCTGTTATAGTCCTACTGTAAACCGATAACTACAAATACCAACAAACTGTTAACTATAATGCAACATATACTACTTTCAAAGCCTTCATGAAAAAAACCAAAAGCAAATGGGTAGAAAAGGAGTCGAACTACAGCAGTTATTTAATGTGGACAAGATAAATCCCAGGTCTGCTTGTTGTCCAGTGTTTCAGCTACCAGTGTACCAGAGCCCAGGAAAGAGCTCTGAGTCCAGCGTTTCCTTTCTGTATCTCAGTGCAGAGTAGTATTAGTGTTTTCCAGCATTCCAGGTGCTCAAATAATTTGATGTTCCGGCTCTCAGTCTGTAACAAAGCTAACGTGGTCATGCTTTTTTGTTCCAGAAATCCAGTCTCAGGTGGTGAGAAAAAGAGGCTCCAGGTGACATTTTATTTTTCACATCAATCAGAATCTCTGTTACAGTGAGCCGTTTCTTAGATTGGGGTAACGCTGAGGTCTTCAGACAGAGAAAAGCCTGAGTCTCGGTCACGTGTTGGTTTCTCAGCTTTGGTGTGCCTCCTCACGTCCTCGTGTCCGTAGCTGGCGTGGCGCTTCAGCAGCAGCTTGGGCATACAGGAGGAGGAGGTATGGAGGCCTAATGCCAGTCCCAGGCTTGTCCCTGAGGACACACTGGGAGCAGAGCTGGTGTTTGTGATGGCTTCTGGGGTTTTGGGCATGACCAATGGAAGGCTCTCTGCCTCGTAGCTTTGCTCATCGTAGGCATAGTTGACGTTGCCACAGGGGAAACTCTGGAGCTTAGCCAGGTCCATACCAGCTTTTACAGTGCCACCTGTGGGGCTCTTATGGGAGGAGGTGCTAGGGGCAGTTTTAGCCTGGCAGGACGGGGATGAGGTTGAGGAAGTGCAGAGGCTGGAAGGGCCGAGGTGGGTGCTGTTACACTCAGCCTCACTGCTCTCTAAGGTTGGGTTGCAGGTCTGAGGAGCCTGAGTGTTGGAGACGGTGGAGGCAGAGCTTGAGAGTGGCATGGACTGAGTGTGAGCCAGTGTTTTCTTCCCCCGGAAGTTTTCCAAAACCCAGGAACCGTATGTGGGGTTCCACAGGTTCTTGGTCTTGTTCTTCAGCCTCTGGCTCCCTGAGGAGGAGCTGTTTCTGGAGCAAGGTTGGTGATGAGGAGCCTCAGGGTGGAGCCAGTGGCCTCCAGCTGACAAACCGGGGGCGGGAACAGGCTCCGCCCAGCACGGCTCCAAAGCCTCGCGGCAGGATGTCACTTCATGGTGGACAGGTTGGGTCCTCTGGAGGAGTAGACGGGGTTTGGTGGGCTGTGGGGTAAGAGGTGTTGGACCAAGGCCCAGAGAGGAGAGGCCCAGCTGGGAGGGGGAAGCTTGGGAAACAGGATGGGACACCAGGAGTGGAGTGAGGCTGGTGGAGGTGTGGTCAGAGGGACGGATGATGGTGCCGCCATCGTCCTCCGCGGTGGGGGTATATTCCATTGGCAGGGGTGTGTTCACCACATCTGGGTCCTGATACAGAGCAGTTAAGAGTTTTTTGTTTTTTTAATTAAAAGAATGAAGGAAGCAAGACTAAATAAATATTACATTTATTTAACACTAATGGCAATGTTATGTATGTACAGACAGGTGAGACTTAGAGCGTACCTGAGAGCAGTAGTTAATTCTCTCCAGGATAGTAGAGAAGTTGGGCCGGTGCTCGGGACAGTGTTGCCAACACTGGGTCATGATCCGATAGCTACATACATAGTAACAGACACACATCTCAGATATATTGGGTTTTTTTCTTATATGAACCATCTTATAAAATAAATCATGGGATTATCATAACAAAAACAGAAGAGAATCAGAGAAAGCTTCCGGAGAGTTCCATCAATGGGACATTAAAGGTAGTAAACAAAGCAGAATACGTGTCATTTTCTCTGAAGTCATCCCTCAAATCCTCCTAGCTGTGCCCTGCTTAAACTTTACATCCAGGCTAATCTCTTTTGATGTATTTCCTTTCAGTACTCACACAGGCCCCGGACAGCTCTTGGGAGGATCCATTCTGCCTCCACTGGTGACAAACTCCAGCACCTCTTGGTTGGTTTTACAGGGATACGGCATGAAACCCAGAGAGAGGATCTCCCACAGCAGTACTCCAAAAGACCTGCAGGGGGAGAGACAGATCAACAACTGAGCTGAACCTTGCTCATGTTTCAGACTGAGTGTACCAGAATCAATCTGAAAGCACTGCCTCGGTTTTTAACATTTATAAAAAGCTAATTATTAGTTAAGTGATAATGCTTGAACTATACGTTTTTACTTTGTCTGGTATTGATTCTCCAAGTTTGCTATAATATTTATCTATATTATTTTAACTCTGCTAGAACATCCCAGATGGTGAACTGATGGTTTACATTTTCCCACAGTTGTTGACCAGGGTTTGATTGTGATTACTGGAGCGAAAGCCACAAAAGCTGGTTCTGCTATTGACCTTTAATTGTGAAGGAAGAATGTGCCTCATCAGAGTTTAACTAAACTTCTCTGTGGTCAAAAATTGTATCCTGTACATATTCCCACCACCAGTTTGACTGAGAATTGTATGGACAGCTCAGATGTATAAATCTGTCATCTCACCATAAAAGCCTCTGATTACATCTATTAAGGTCAAACGCTTTATGAGCTCGACCCATAAACAAACATTTCTTCCAGTCTTCAAAAGCAAAATTTTGACATTGTTTGGCCCACACTAAATATTAAATTTATTTTGTCATTGGAAAAGTGGTTAGGATATTGATCCTCGCTGTGTTCTTTTTCCAGTTGGCTGTGTTGTGAGTACAGATTATCTTGTTGTCTTGTTCACTTGATACAGATGTGTGGTTTTGTTTAGGAGTAAAATTACTTCAATCTTTCCAGCTGGTGTTGTACTGACCGCATGGATGCTTTTTAACTTAGCTGCAATCAAGCGGTGGGATGCTTAGCAGAACAATTTAAATTTGACATTAGAAAAATAATCTTTAATGAATATCTGTTTGCAACATCTGGTTTTAGTTGATGGTTAAACACACGATAATCAGTATTTTTCAAAGACTTACATATTTGTGTCAGTTTAAAGTAACATACTCTTTAATAAGAGGTCTCAAGCTGAGTTAAAAGGAAACAATGATTGAAAACCTCCTTGTGGATTCATACTTAATACTGTATACAGTATATTATGTGGCTCATATTCATACCAAGTATCAGTCTTGCAGGTGAAGATTCCCTCCATGAAGGCCTCCGGTGGCATCCATTTAACTGGCAGCATGGCGCGGCCACCTTTCCTGTAATAGCTGGCTCTGAGAAACAAAAGAAAAATCTGATTTAGGAATGTCCATTTATCATCAGTTTAGAAGAGAAGGTAAATACCTCAAAGCCATGAACTCTGTTAAGTCAATTTTTTTCTGGCTCCTCGGAGCATAATGAGATAGCTTTTCATCTTTTCCCCCCGTTTACCACATCAACCCAGTGCTGCCCAGACTCCTGCTCCAATGAGAGACATCATCGTAAGTCATCCTGTGTGCTTTGCTATGTGTGCCGCCATGCAGTGCGTGATGATGCAGATTTAGCATACAAACCTGTATATGTCTCGTGCCATGCCAAAGTCGCCAATTTTGGCCACTCTGTCTGGTCCAGGGCAGGTAAGCAGGCAATTTCTAGCAGCAATGTCTCTGAAAATCACAGGATCTGTTACTAAATGTAGCTTCATCATGGCAATTACCTCTCTAACCCATCTTAATAATGTACTGCATTTATTGTTTGTTTTTTATTTGTTGGAAAATTCAAAATTATTAAAAAAGAGGATTGATATAAAAGGTGTGTATAAGCCAGTTACATTCACCTACAAGTGGACATGTTTCCTGCTGCAAAACAATGTTGACCACTGTAGTTTACAGTAAACAAGGTCCACATGTGACAAGAGACAGCTCATACAATCTGTCAAATATGTGGCTGATTATACAACAGTCAGTGCAAGTTAAAATATACTCAGTGTTTATATGAGGAAATTGTTACACTATTTCTCACCCATCACCATTTTTGTATTAATGATGTTTTTAATTTGGTAGAAAAACAATATCCTGGATTTATCAAAAATAGTTAGCCTAATACTAAAATACTCATTCAATTGTCTTTGTGGCTATAGAATTCTTACAGACCAAAACACTTATTTTTGTGTTGTTTGAACTGGGTAGTTATAATCTGCAGATCTCAACCTGTGTATGAAGTGGTTCTCCTCCAGGTATCGACAGCCGAATGCGATGTCTCTGGCCATCTGCAGCAGCTCCCGCATGGTGAGAGAAGAGGTCTGGCCCTGGATACAGCACAGCTCAATTAACTCTCACACTCACACACACACACACTCACACACACACACACACACACACACACACACACACACACACACACACACACACACACACACACACACACACACACACTCCAGACTTACAGCCCGTGGCCTGTTCTGTCTCAGGAAGCTCTTCATGTCTCCTCCGGTCATCAGCTCCAGCAGGATGAAACGAGGCAGGATGTTCAGACTGACACCGATGCAGCGCACAATGTTGTCATGGCTGAACTTGCTGCATGGAAAAACAGTTACCAACGCTCAGGTTAGAGGGCTTGTAATTGTGTGTGTTAATCATATAAAAATAAATCATGCTGGATACAACAGGGCATTCAAATAATATCCAACTACAAGAGGAATAGTCCTCATGCAGGCAAAGATGACAATGGCTTCCTGCCAGACACATAACATACTTTCTACACACGTTATGAAGCTACCAACAACAAGTAGCCTGAATGTGGTCCTTTAAATAAAAAAACAAAACAACATCTCCTATCTGAACAGGTTCTTTCCAAATGGGTGTTCAGAAGCTGTTGGACACATCATTAGCCACGCCTTCCAAGAAAACTATATCAATTCGTCCCTCTCACTCTTTTCTTTCTTCTGCTACTTCTTTAGCTGACCTACGGCGCATTCGCAGAAGCATAGTCCCCAACACTGCTCGCTCTGTCAGCACTTTTGCCATAGTTTGCACTTTTAGAGCTGTTAGCACCGTTAGCTATCAGCCGCCGGCTCACAGTTGACCTATTGAGAGCCATTGAAAGGCAATCAAAATGCTCCCAATCCCTGATCTTACACCTTAAAGTTTTAGTCTTCTCTAGTATAATCATTCATGTTCTGCTTCGCTAAGTAACAATACAAAAAGAAAGCAACAACAACCTTTCCACTGAGGTTGCAAATGCTTTTGCCTCCCACCTCCTGTCTCACCTGGAGAACAACAACACTGCTGTTCATTGACTTTAGCTCAGCGTTTATTACCACCATTCCCCAGACACTGATGAATTAGCTGAACTCTCTTGAACTGAGCACCTCGATGTTTAACTGGATTTTAGACTATCTGAGTAACAGAACACAGACTGTCAGAATCCATACTCTGACATCTTTAACTTCTACTATAAACACCGGAGTCCCCCAAGGCTTTGTGCTGAGCCCACTACACCATCAGGTATGCTGACAACACCACAGTTGCGAATGCTGACGAGACAAAGGAGAGGATTTTTGACTTCAGGAGGGTTGGAGCAACTCACTACCCCCTAGAGGTTGATGTAAGACTGTGGAGATGGCATACAGTTTTAAACTCTTTGGGTCGGACATCACAGACAATCTCTCCCAGAGCCAGAACACCTCGTTCTTGGTGAAAAATGCTCAATATTGCCTGTACTTTGCTAAAAAAAAAGGCTAAAGAGAGCTGGTCTGTGCTCATTCATTGTCTCCAGATTCTCCAGATTCACACCGAGTTGGGTTTCCTCTGCATGGTATAGCTCACCTCTACTCGACTCACTTCTGGTAACAGGTATTTTCCCTATGCAGAGTTTCCACTGCAGATCGTAACCCCTCAGTGTAGGTGGGATTCTCAGCGTATCGCCATAGCAACGATGCGTCTAAAGGACAGTGAACTTAGTGCATACAGCATAGTTTTTGATCTGATATTTAAAAAAATTATGGGTCTAATTAATAAAAAAATTGCAGTCGCTATTGATGGTATTTTGGCTATTTAAAAATGGTGAGTTTGTGCAGAATGTCCCACGTCCCAATAGGGACCAATTTGAGCAATCAGTGGTGTGCAGTGTTTTAACTTCGAGGTACAAAGAGTAGAGTGTTTCAATTGGTACCATCCAAAACTTCTGCTAATGGAAACGTGAAAATAACTGTTCAAATGGGTAACTGAACTGGACAGCTGGTTGTAAGGACCAGTTTCCCCACCATGATGTTTCCTATCATTATGTATTGCACTTTGGCACGATATGTTTTTCCTACTTTTATTTAAACCTGTATGAAGAGGAATGACAATAAACTTGAAGTTGATTTTTTATTGCTCATTAACTTCTGTACATGTGTGTCATATGTGTGATCTCAGCTCTATTATTTCGAGGGGCTGAAAGTGAATTAATCTAAATGAGTAAATCGTCTTTGATCCAGTCAAATCTTTTTTTTCCCAAAACACCTCTAATAAGAAAACAAAAATGCCCAACAGATGATTGGGAAGGAGACTAGTTACACACAGCTCATAAATAGCATTAAGTTAACTGTATTACAGTTATTATACTGACATAAAAAAAATATGCCTGCAGATATTGTCCTTGACTAAATGTCCTATCAACAACAACCAGCTAATTATGAGAGGTCTATTTGTGTCTGCTACATCATAGTAGTGGTTTGATTTCTGGTGAGGGGAGTTTCACATCAGTCTCCAGCTCTTCTCTCTCCCCCTCCCTCTCTCTCTCTGCTGGCTGATGATGTGAGCACACTGCTGCCTCACACGCACAGGTGTTCTGTTAGAAGGACGTATTGGGTGAATCAATGTGTGAACTGCAGTATGGCGAACCTCATAATCAGGGCCTCCATCAGGAAATCCATTTCATCCTGTTCGGAGCAGATTTCTGGAAGAGTCTGTGAAGCAGAAAGAATCAGAGAAACAGTTTGAGGTTTGTGTCTGCTATTGCCAAAGGTTAAGATATCATCAGTCCTAATCAGCAGACTATTGAAAAGGCGTACCCCTGTGAAGCTCACTCAGCTGTTTCTTTTTTAAAACCTGTAGTTTTTAAGCCAAGTGATCTGTGTGCATTGTCTGACTTCCTTTTTTTTTTTAGGTCATCCAATCATTCTGTGCAGTCATGCTGACATTGCAGTATGTTATTCCATTTTGGCACTGTACAGATTTTTTACACAACAAACCGCCATATAACATGTTCATATTATGTAGTAAGTAAAACAAATAACCCTCTTCTAAACAATCCCTTTACAAAAACCTTATCTTTTCCTTCATGCGTGTGTGACCTTTAGAGCCAAAAGAAAGAAGGCACCCCTGTGGGATGATGTTGAGTTGATTACAGTATATATAAAGAACACAACTCCTGTTGAAATACTATCATCTGACACGTAGGTGCAATTTATCCTCATAAGCTGGACAAAGTGCAAGCTGACCTTTATGGCCACCTGCATGGGGCTGTTATCGCTGCTCATCCCCAGAACTTGTCCTTCATAGACTTCACCGAATGCACCATGGCCGAGAGCCCTGACAAAAAAAAAAGTGAAAAATTGAAGTGAAACAATCGGTAGAAATCTGTGTACGTAAGAGCATCAGCATGGAAAGCCATCAGAACCTCAAAGTGTCATTTGAACATTGTGTCCAGGTGTGCTGTACCTGAGAAGTGTTATGTTCTTGCGTGGTACTTCCTTCAGCTCATTGAGTGAGGCGGCCTTCCCTGCAAAGCAGTAGTTGGGGTTGTAGTCTGTCATGATGGTGGAGGAGCGGATCTTGCTCAGCTTGTACTCTGGACTCTGCAGGTACCCCCTCACTGCATGCAGGTCGTTCTTCCTGCGGTACCACACTGAAGACACAGACAAAACAAGAACTTATTTTACTTCAAAGTCTAAGAACATTTTTTAAAATCACAACACTAACTGGACCCCATACTTGCATTTAAGTTGTAGAAGCAACTTCCTGTCTATCTGCTAACTGTAGGAACAGTAACACAAGGAGGGGTCAAGCCACATCTCAGTACTGATGCTCGACAATGTAAAAACAACATCCT
Organism: Anoplopoma fimbria; assembly: GCF_027596085.1. Taxonomy (NCBI): domain Eukaryota; kingdom Metazoa; phylum Chordata; class Actinopteri; order Perciformes; family Anoplopomatidae; genus Anoplopoma; species Anoplopoma fimbria. The sequence continues at coordinate 21,694,981 of NC_072463.1, forward strand.
TAGGGCCAGTGAGTCTGTTCAGAAAAGAGTTGGTTGACAGCCACTTTGATATGAAAAAATTGGTGTTCAACTTTAAGAAGACAAGACCACACAAACAAATTTCCGTAGGGTGTGCGCCATGTCAATTCAGCAAACACTCCTAACTTCAGATAACTGGTTAAATGACCAACGTAAACATGATGAATGCAACCTGTGCATAAACAAGCGCCCGTTTGTGAGAAATGTAAATTATAATAATTAACGCCCCAATAATATCATAAAAACCTGCAGGTGAATATGAATGTAAAGAACAATCCATCTGTCTCTGCCAAGATAAGTTGCGCTTTCTTCATATGGCGATGCGCTAAGGAATCCAAAAGAAGTAAGTTAGCCATGACGTGCCTGGTTAATCCTCTAACTGACCTCATTATATACAGAGACAAATTTACCTCCAATTAGTTCTTTAAGTCTTTTTTCAGCTTGAGATGTCATATTGATATTGAAGTGTTATACAATAGCATCAACAGCCAATTTTTTATTATATTATGATTGAAATCGCAGAGTCAAACAAGATAATGTCAACATAACTATGAATGGTCATTTATATAGGATATTCGATTGCAAAACTGCTTCAAAGGAATGAAACATACAATCCTTTAGTGAAAAAACGGTTTGGATAGATAGATATCTTTTTTTTTGTGTCACGCATAAAACGTGCCCAACCCTCATGGGTTTACAAGACACCAACAATACAGCTGCAGTGGACCCACATCTCATCAAGTCACATTTGATTACAAAATAACAGGTTGCTTCACCGCTCAATCTCAAACAAAACAGCAGACTAAGTGCACACTCCTTCGACAGGTCTGGACCATAAATTGTGTTCGTACCTAAGAGAGAATTCAAATTACGAGACAATTGGTGAATACGGCAAGTTCTCCTGAATTACTCGAACAAGCCACTAAAGAACAAATCTGTTCATACGAGTGGTTCTTGCGTGAGGCCCAATGTTCTGCAGGATGCATGTGGGCTGTCCTCTCCTTGGTTACTGCTCCTAGACTGTCTGTGCCAGTGAGTTTGGACTCACCCGCCATGGAGGCAGCCCACATCCCTGATGCAGGTTGGTAGTCTGCCAGGGAGGGGGCGTTGCGTGCAGGTAAGAGGTGCCGTCGAGCCATCGCCCAGTGCAGATGCTAGGGACTCGGGGGTTGGGATGAGGGGTGGGTTTGGAGGAGAAGGAGGAGGAGGAGGAGGAGGGAATGGAGGAGGAGGAGGAGATGGGGCGCCCAGGGAACAGACTACCTCCCTGCATAGGGGAGAGCTCAGGTGAAGAGACACTGTTAACCTGAAGCGTGTGTGTAGGTGTGCTTTTTGCAACGTAAGCAACATGTATGTAATTGCACAAATGCTAGTTTTGTTTTAGTATTTTTTTATTTATTCACTTGTATATTCAAACAATCACACACGGTGCAGTTAGTGAGGAAATCACACTTAATAGCTCATCCATTTTTCATTAAAAGAAGTTCGGCATAGAAGTCAGCTTAGTTTGCTCTTTGTCTGGTTATATAGGAGTCATGCAGTTTCACTCCACAGCTGTTTGTTCATTACTGGTTTTAATTATTTTTTAAATTACATTGCACAGAATCATTACACAGAATGCCTCTATGTTTCTCTATACCTAACCAAAATCAAACTTTCTGTATTTTTGTTTCACATACCAACATTTTCATTTGTTTGCTGTCCATTTATTCGATGACAAATATTTGTTGGCCTGCCTGATCTTAACCCTTCTTCGACTTTAATGTATTTCCCGTTTTTATAAAATATAAGAGCAATACAAATATGTTGCCCATCTCCTCAAACCTCCTGAAGGGGCGGTGATCCCCAACAGGATGAATCAATTCATGACTTATTCTCAACATCCATTACTGGTATTCTTGAATTCTGCTGTTGTAAGAAACCAATAGTTGCATTCCAATGTGCATTTCACACATTTACATATGCATCTAATAACAATACACATCATAGTAGGTTCTGCAACTAGAACATATTATACCAAGTGATGTGGAGCTAATCTACCCAATCCCCCAAAACATTTAAGGGGTTGTTTTCTCTCTTTTTTTTTAGAGGCTGCAGTTTTAATTTCACTCCACAATACAAAGGTGTTAGATAGAGCAAACAGCATCTGATGATAATGAGCTATCTTTTATGCAAAGTAGTTGAACAAAATAAAAGCTCACGAAGTGTCCGAAATGAAAAGGCAACCCTCTAGGGGCATGAACATGAGGTCAGTAAATTCCATGTCCATCTTATCTGTTGATTTGTTAACCTTTCCTGTGTACAAAGGAAAATTATATTTCCTACAGTGGTGTGTTTTTTAAGTTCACCAGGACATGTCTCACTGGAATCATTATAAATATTCCTTAAAGGAATAGCAATACAACATTTCTGGCTTTTCATTGCCCCAAAGTTGTCAAGATATTTTGATTTAGAGTGAGCTGAAAAAAATTACCGCAATCTGGTCTCAAAAAATCTCCATATTTCTCCTTTAATCCGTGAGATGTGCTTTTTATTCATCACTTCCCTGAAAGGAGATTTATTGTACTAGTTTGGTAAAAAACCACAAACTGCTTTTGCCATGGAGCCTGGTTGTCTTTTCAGACAGCGTACGAGCCCAGAGAGTTGAAAATGTTATTGATAGTTTACAGGAAGTCAGGACTGTGCAGATTTAAATTCACCAAGACTGACTGTGAGAAAGAACTACATGTCCTCCACTGTTGAGCTTTACTTATTCAGCACTTTCAGTGAGGCTATCGAGAGGACGAGAGAGAGGGAACCTTCTGTATTCAAACACCTCAAACAGCACTTAGTGGAGGATAAGTGGGTGGACCAAAATGTCAGGATTCCCTTCCTAATTATCTGCTGCATAAGGTTGTCAAAATGGTGACAAAGGTTCAAAAAAGTGTAATAAGCTTTAAAATCCCTCACTGTCCTATATTATTGCAGAATGAATGCATATGGTGCTGTTAAAACTGCATCTATATAAAGTGTCTGCAGTTAATAAAGCTAGATTTAGTAAACAAGTCAACATTAAACAGTTGAATTGCATAGCAGCTTTTGAGACCAAGATAAATATGAATGCAACATAGTAGTATTAGGTAATGTCAGATCATTAATTCATATTTAAATATTAAATCGTGGTAGTCTTTTAATTCCTCAGTTTTCATTCTCTTTCCTAGAGTGTTATTGCAACTAAGTAGTAAAATTAAAACTGTTTCATTGTTAATTCCCTAATTATTCCTATTTTAAGCAGTTTATTCACGCAAGAATCATCAGCAAAGCAATTTACAGCAATTATGTCATAAGTCATATTGTCTCAGATTCCAGAAATCAAACATATCTATTATTCTCTTCCTTCAAAACCAAACACTCTTTATCACAGCGCTTTGTGCAATAGTCTTTTTTTCTGTAACACAGCTCAATTATTTTTGCTATACCCTAATACTCATATCACAGAGAATCAATGCCCATGGGTTAATACAGATGTATGCTTCCAAAAATGACTTAAATGCTATCTTTAATAACGGTTGTATATTTTCAACTATTGAATCATAACACCTGACATTTTCTGCTGTCTTATCTAACTCATCAGTACACATCTCCAGCTGGGAAACTTCCTTGTTTAATGTCAAACCTTTCCGCTTGTCCTTTTTATAGCCAATAATGTATTTTTATATCAAAGCCATACAGTGAGATGTGAACATCTCTAAAGTATCGTGCTTCCATGAAAGCAAACGTAGTGTAGGCAATAAATACATAATCTAATTTCTCTTCTCATCTGCCGTATTATTTTGTTTCAAACTCAAAAAGAAAGCAAAAAGGTGAGTCACCTGATATAATTATTGTAATAAAAGTGTCCATAAGTGCTCAGCAACATGTAATTCAGAGCCTTATCTTTCCCACAGCCCCTTTAATCATCCGACACACAGCCAGACGTGGGCATTTAAACCAATATTTGTCAAAAACGTATCCCCGTCTCAGAAACATCTGGAAGCATCTGTATTTCCAGTGGCTGCTCACAGCCGGTGGAAAGTGGTTGGTACAGACTGAGCACAGAACTGGGAAAGTCTCTTACTGAGGATGATGCCAGTGCAGATCAGCGCAATGCCGCTCGCAATGGTGGAGACCACGACCGCCAAGATCAAAGAGGTCGACATCTGGCCCTGCAGAGTCGTGCCTTGGGGAGCTGCTGGGAGAGAAGGGAGAAGAGGCCAGATATATATAAAAAAAACTGCTTTAGTTTGGATAGGACAGATTTTTGAGGGATTTATTGTTTGACATTAAAATGATCTGTTAACACATTATGGCTTTGATCCAAGAAAAAAAAAATTGTATGTTATAGGCAATTACGTACCTATGGTGCTGACACATGTGACGTTGTCACTGGCCAGGACTTTGTCGTCGTCGTCGCAGAGGCAAAGGATAAGGTGAGTATCCTCATCTCGTTTGCAGCTCTGTGTTTGACAGTGGCTGCAGTTCAGCTGCACCTTGATATCACACTCGCCATGACTCTCCATGGCTACAGAGAAGATTAAACACACATATAAACACATGGATGCAGAGAAACACCAGACCCATTTTGTTAGTGAGGGTGATCATTACGGTGCCTTGCAAAACTATTCACATCCATTTGTGTGCATTACAACCTGGAATTAAACTTTATTATTATTTGGATTTTATGTACTGGACTAGATAGTCAAAATAGTCAAAATAGTTTTAAAAAACTAGTTTTAAAAAAAATTACAAAATAAAAAAACAAAAAGTGGTGCGCATGTATTCACCCCATTTATTATGAAGCCCGTAAATAAGATCTGATGCTACCAATTACCTTCAAAAGTCCCTGGATTATTTAAATAAAGTCCACCTGTTCGCAATCTAAGTGTCACACGATCTAACAAATCACCAGCAAATCCATTATTACAAAATGGAAAGAATATGTCACCACAACAGACCTGGCAACAATATTCATGGCAGGCAAAGGGGGAAATTAATCAGAGAGGCAACAAAGAGACCAAAGTAAACCCTGAAGGAGCTGGAAAACTCCACAGAGAGATTAGAGTATCTGCCAATGGGATCACTTTGAGCAGTGCACTCCACAGACCTGAAAAAAAAGCCATTGCCGCAAAAATAAGAAAACACATATGGAGCCCCCAAATACCTTTTGGCATCTCCAAGCATGTATATTTTTTTTTACTTTGGTTTCTTTGTTGCCTCTCTGATTAATGCCCCCCTTTCCCTGCCAGGAGTTGTGTTCCTCTATTGGCAGGTCTGTTGTGCTGACATATTTTTTCATTTAGTATTGCACACAGGTGGACTTCATTTAAGTAATCAAGTGACTTTTGAAGTTAATTGGTTGCACCAGATCTTATATAGGGGCCTTCATAGCAAAAGGGGGCAAATACGATTTTCCTTTTTGTGATTTTCTAAAACAATTCATTTCAGTTCACAAAGACACTGTAAGCTTGCAGGACAATCCAACAAGTTCAGAAGATATGTTTGTATATGTTTGTCAGCAAATCTCATAAAAAAGGCCAAACCCACCAATGAATTGAAGTATTGTTTGTGCAGCCAAAGCCTGGTGCTTTATAGCTTTATATTAATGGTGCCATAGAGCTTAACTGTTTTCTAAAAACACTTAAAATGGGCGGCGTAGTGTATTTTGAGTAAATTACACATACACCAGCCCACAGATGTAAATATCAAAGCCAAATCTGTGGCTCCCCAACTAACTGAGCAATCTTCTCTACAATCTACAATGTCAAATTATTTAGCCTTTTATAAAAATGTAGAAATATTATACATATAAATACACATCTTCAGCAGGAACAAATGGGCTCGGGGCTGAGAGTCACAGGCAGGGGTTGGTTAGAAATTGTGAAGAGATGGACTAACACACTGTTGGTTTTGGTGGTTTTATAAGAGTCGTTAGAGAAATACAGAATGCCGCCAGCCTTGTACTTTTATCTTTGAACACATTACATGTTGTACAGTTATGTCTGTATTTGTGTAAAACTTGATATGTCCTTGTAATCCAATTTTTTTCATTATTAAATTTACACTTAACGCTATCCTGTGACCTTTAATCTTGAGTCTTGATACAAATTATGAATACAAAGAGAATTTGTGTGTCATATTTAACCTGATCCATCACATCAAAACAAGATGATTTAACAATATTACAGAAAAATTCAATAATAACATTTAAACATTAATATCTTGTTTAGATCTCAAATTAATTTCATGTTTGAACACTGCTGCGGCAGCCACTGTGTTTCAAAGCTCCGACTGGCAGCACACGCAGCAACAACAACAACAGCGTCTTTCACAAGAGAATGAAGGGCTGTCTGTTGGCGCCAAAGGCAACAAGCTACATGAGGCTGTGAATTAACCAACTGACTTCCTCTTGCTCCCGCTGAATAATGAGAATCAGATGGTAGTCTCACAAACAAAAACACCGCTACATATATACATGAGCATGTGTGAGTGTGAAGGCCTGAGTGTTCAGACAGATAGTTTGGCATAAACAGGTTGAAGAACATGTAAATAAACATAACAAATCCTTCAGTCTATATCAGGAGATGACATTTGTTATCTTTTCCCTTCTATACTCCCTCTTTTCTTCCTCTATTTTCTCTACTCCACTCTGGCTGAGTCATTATCGAATTTATTAGCATCATTTTCACCATAAAATGATGATATGATGTCAGTCTCACCTGCCAGAGGCTGAAGGAAAATCTCTCCCCTCGGATGAATGAATGAGATTCCATTCTGACCGTCGGCTGTGATCTCATCCGTCAGCGCAGCGTCACCTCCTGTCAAAAAATGTACGTCGTTTACTCTCATATCAGTCAGTATTACAAATAATGTCAAAACCATTCTGACCTCGTTATGACAGTTCATGCTTGTTATTTTGTTGCCACTTTTGACAGTTTATCCTTGACAAAAAAAACGATGTTGCATGGCACTCTTCGTTTTTACCTCGGTGACAGAAAGCTGAAAGATTGTGAGATACGATTGAAGTGATCTAGCTGTTCTGCCACTCAAGGCCAGTAGCAAAGACATAAACAAACTGAAATGTACTACTACAAACTATCAAATCTCACTGGTAGTCCTTGCCATAACTCACAATACTGCAAAATTGCACATTTTGTCATTTCTGCAAGGAGTCAACTGTTGATAGCAGCCAGACAGGCATACATTTTGCTTTAGACTGAAGCACACATCAACTGTCTCTTAAAGAAACAGTTATATCAATATTATTTACAGCGTTTAGCAGAGCGCCTTGGATGAAATGACAAGAGGCAGCGAGACAGAAGAAAATACATTAATGTGATTTGGGTTTTAAGTTAAGGGGTCAGAAATGAAAAAAACAATGTAATTAGAGGGTAGCAGAAAGGATCAGGTTACCTCTGTAACCTCCTCCGCCGCCTCCAGCGGTGCAGGCCCCACCTCCACCTCCAAATCCCCCAAAGGTGGACCAGCTGAGCTTGGACACGGCGAGGGAACACGAGGACCCCCTTCAGCACCCTCCACCAGAGACTTTCCCGCCTTCAGGTGAGGACTGGGACTGTCTTTCCAGCCTCCACCTCCACCTTTAGGGATACAAACAGCAAACACAGTATTCTATCATATATTTTATATATCATAAAAATGTGTAAGGGGGAAAAGTTAAGGATTAAAGTTAAGGAGAAAATAAACAATGCAGCAATGTTAGACATCAGCAGGGCACTGATTTGCATTTCCATACACTAAAGGGACTGTCAAGACACATATTTTAAAAGAAAAAGGTCAAATTGATGAAGCAAAGGACAAGATATGCCAACTTTGAGTCCCTACTATGGGTCAAGCCGCGAAAGCACTTCCCATAATGCAACTGGATATATATTTTGTTAGAAAGAAAAGAGAGGCTTTCTGGCTTTAACACCTCAAACTGGGTTTTAAATTCTACTATTATTTCGGTGAAGGTGAGATTTTTTATTCCCCGTTTCATTTTCTTGTGTACTTTTATTTTTAGTTTTTTTTGTGCTAGAGATGCAGCATCCTTTGAGGGCTGGCAATCTATGTGTCCAGCTAAGATTCAGCCTTCTTGTAGATTATGCTGTATACAAGATGTGTTTTTTTACACATTCTGTATATGACCCTGATGAAGGCCTTGCTCATAAAAACATTGGTTAAATAAAGAATATAGTTCCTTTGTTATTTAAGCCCCTTTTTTGCCGCTGAAGTAGCGACAGAACACTCCACCTATAACTTTGTCTTGTGCACCTCCTGAGTTCACAGTGGCTGACCATTGCCAGTGTCGATTGTCAATGTCATTGGCTCTATTCAGCTGTAATCTCTATAAACAGATATTTGCATATGAATGCAGAATTTGCAAGCAGTGCGACAAGATTTTGGTCTTGGAAGTATCTGGTATTCGTTTGACGTCCAAGTTGTATAGAAGTATTGGCCTTTAGAATATAAATCTAAGGAAGGCAAGATTTTCCAAGGAAAGAGCTCAGTCTTGTTGAGACAAAGTTTGACAAGGTAGGAAGTCAGCAAAAAGCTCATGTTCTGTTTTTGCTCTGTTGTGGTGTGTCTTTGTTTCTGTTCACAGGCAACTGGTGGGTGGACATGAGTGGCTTCAGCCCTTCAGTCTCCCAAAAAAAAGGTTAACAAGAAACAAAAGGTTTTTGTGGCTTTGCCTTTTTCACTTTATACCCATCCAAAATGATGTCACTGACAGCCACATACTTTTTTATATTTATATATAAAGTGGGAATTCATCTTTGGGAACAGAAACAGAGACCCTTGATGAATAATCCGTGAATAATCATCTAAAGGGTCGACAGGCTCAACAACCAGCTGGTCAAGGACTCTGAAAATCACATGTCCAGCAGGAGTTCCTAAGCCTTAACAAATTCTGCAATGCAATGCATGATAATGTGTGACGGCAGAATAACCACTTTCACCAGTTCAACACACAGCTCCACCACACACACACAAATGCACCACCACATCCACACACTACTAAGAGCTGCATATTTCTCCTGACACTCAGATCTTTATCTAAACAAACCCCCAGAGGTTTCAATAAAATGAGCTGATGGACGGTCTGTGTTGAGACTTTGTCCATCGGAGAGGATTTACTGAGAACGTTCCAGCAGAAATTTCCAGGAGCGAAGAGAGAAACCTCTCTACCATATATGTCTTGCTACAACCTGTCAGGAATCTAAAAATACGATCCAGAAAGATCACATTATCCACAGGCCAAACACATCCTGCTGTGTGAGAGCATGAATGCCAATGTAAGCTGCTTCGTGTGTGTTTGTGTGTGTGTGTGTGTGTGTGTGTGTGTGTGTGTGTGTGTGTGTGTGTGTGTGTGTGTGTGTGTGTGTGTGTGTGTGTGTGTGTGTGTGTGTGTGTGTAAAAAAAAACACATCCTCTCGTGGCCTTCAACCAACACATCTCTGTGGGCAGGTTTTAACACTACCTTTGTCAGATATTAACCTCATAGCACTCTCTCAACCGTGATTCCTTCCTCATGTCACAATGATTTTAGTAGACAAATTGGTCATCACATTTGTTATGCAAGTCTTTTTTCTCAGAAATATAAACTCTTGATGATCGTTAGGCATATTTCATTACAAAGCTCAGTAAAATTTCCTGAAAAGATAAACTAAATACCAGCTTTCTAGTATCTAAATTGATGATTCTGCATATTTTATTGGACATAAGAAAAATAAAACATGAACCATTGCATCCCTGACTCAAATCTGACATGGACCTTCATTGCATGTTTACAAATTATCTATGAGGACTGTTGACTGCCCATTCTTTGGATTATCCGGCATAAAAGGAATGCTCTTATTCTGGAAAGATGTTGGTTTGTTTTATACATTGTGAGCACCATAAATACATTCCATTCAGCCTCATTGTATTTAAGTGGAAGGAGGAATCTCAAAGTCAGATATTTTTTTGTAGTTTAGTTGTATCGACCCTTTAAACAAACAGTATATTCTCACTGGTAGTAGGATGGCCTATAATATAGTACCTGCAGCACCAGTTTGACCGTTGGTGCTGGGAGCTATGGTGCTGTTCTCATACTGCTCCAGTTGTATCTGGTCCAGACTGGACTCTGGGTCTTCAAGGTAAGCGTTTCCTCCTCCACCAGCGGCAATCAGCAAGGGAACCAGTTCACCTCCATCCATCTGACAAGACAGCATGTCCATAAATCTCACTATGCACATGCTCGGTGTTGCACATGAGAACAGTTACAGCTAAACATTAATCTGCAAAGTTTGACAAAGCATCAGTCTCACCAGTAAAGTTAACTGCACATGACCAAGGAAACTCCAGATTTCTTACAGATGGAAGATCATCATAAAAGGAACAAGTGAACATTTTTCTTGTTCCAATTTTAAGATAAAACAGCTTTCCAACCACTCGTGTATTTGCAATCTATATTTAAACCTGTGGATTAGTGAGAGACACTGCTGAATTGTTTTTATGTGCCTACAGACATTTTTGATGCATATCAATGAACCGTACACTTACTCCGCACAAGGTTTTAAGCAAACCCACAGAAACAAAACACAATACGGAAACAGCCCGAGCATCTTCTGTCACCTTAAAGATGTAGGTGGCTCCCCCTCCTCCGCCTCCTCCCCCAGCCCACTCTGCACCGGTCTCTTCCCTGAGGTTGTCTTCAATCACTGACGATGCTCCCAAGCAGATCCTCTGGGTTTGGGGATTTCTCTACACCATGGGGGGAGAGGGAGATATGAGTTTCAGAGAAAGAAGCTGTCTTCACAAAAGTATGAATCCAGCAGGCGAGAATTTATCATCTTTCTTGTCTCCCTAGCAAAAGATATCCCAGAGGGACACTTCAAATAATCCTTCCAGCGTGACCTCGAGTTCACCCTACTTACCCCAGGGCAGGCATCCTCTCCCTGGTGGCCCACCAAGATGTAAAGTATATCTCCTTTCTCCAGAGGAAATATGGCAGATATGAAGACCCCATGGTTGCGTTTGTTGTGGTTTTTGGCTCCTTTCCCTCCTGCAGCCCCGTAAGCAGAGATCCTGAGGGATATCATTGCACCACAAGGGATTTAAATACAGGGACTGAAATAAATTGCTTTCTGGCTCTGGTTCCACAGGATGATACACACCAGATGGATAGACTGCAATAATAAAGTCAGTTATAGCACACAAATAAGGAGAGACCGTCACCGTCTGTTGTTTTTTTAAAGATTACCTCTTACAAACAGACACACTGTGTTGATACTGGCATGAAGCTAGTTGTCTGTAATCTAACTGATGTAATTCAACCCCCTGTAGATCCTATGATTAATCCTGCCACTTTTCTGTTCCCTCATTTTGTGTTGTGAGTGTGATGATGAGGTCCCATGACTTGCTGTGGAAAGACAATCACATTGCTTGAAGTTTTGATCTGCCAGGACAACAATCAGTTACACTGAGCATGGCCAGAACAATTTAGATCCCAGACACACCATCAATGACTAAGCTCCTGGAAATGAACTATGGATAGCACTCAGAATAATGTGATAAATGTAAACATCACTGCTCTTACAGGACACGACTGGATACATTTGAGTTATTTTCACAAACTCCTAAAAAGACCAAAAATGACAATCCCTTAGTCCATATCTCAATAATTTCTGACTTCCCTACCCTGTCTGTGACTCTCACCCTAAAGTTCGTTAGTTGCAAATGAATAAATCTTTTCTTTAAACGGGTCACAAACAACACATTTTCATTCATTAAAAAAAGGCTTTGTAAATTCCTAAACACCTGGGCAATGCGTTACTCAAACAGAGGTAGATCTTGCATTACCTGGAAACCTTTCAGCTGTAGATTTTGTGAGTTCAACGAGTATTTACAGCAGCAAACAAGCCTGTGTGATTTGACTCTAAATAAAACAAGGGGGGCTTCACCATAATGTAAGAACATGCAAGCCAATGCAACTGTGTGGCTCATTTCTGAGTTTTTAATAGTTTGTGGACAACAATAACGGTCTACTGTATAACAACATGTCAGGCTTTAACCGCACAAGCAATATTTGTTAGTAGGAGTCACTGTCGGCTTTGGTCTTTTTAACGAGATTTTTGACAGTAAGAAAAATATAGATTATCACTAGACTAACACTTGAACAAATAACTGATTGACCCTAAAGCTCAGGTAGATAAGTATTAAACCATCCCCTCCATCACTTACAGGTATCTGTTAGTAGCAGGAACCCTCCACATCTGGACTCCTTTCAGGGGATCTTCCTTCCCCACAGTAACACTGACGTTTTTGTTCCTGTAGGTGCTGTCACACTGGGCCTGGGTTGGGCCGTGGGGACCACTGGCACCACATGAGTTAAACCACCATGTCATAAAAGAAACCTCTAGAAAAATGGAGACAAAGAAAAGAAACACTGTCATAAGCTGGTGGAAAGTAGAACTGAGAATTGTTGAATGAGTCGGTTTAATTAAGGAGCTGTGTATTCATTTGGAAAGAAAGAAAAAATACACAAGAAACATTGGAAAGGAATATGTGAGAACAGTTGGAAAACAGAAAACAACATAAGCACCACATATAGGAGTCACTGGAAATTGCTTTAACCACCTGGTATGTCAGCGCTGAATAGTGCACTGTGGATTAAAAGCTTCTGGTCAGCTGATATGGTAGATAAACCTTCAAGCATCAAGAGAAATAGTGGGTGTACAATCCACCACCTGGTATGTAAATTCTGCATGTTGCATTAAAAATCACATGGTAGATGAGGGAGGCTTTGGAAATCCACAAGGTATCCGCAGTACCTGAGGCTGAAGGCTCTGGTAGGGGGCTTAGGAAATCCTCCAAGTGAGCCATGGTCAGGAGCGAGTTCAGATCTGAGGAGAGGCGTGATGCCAAAAGAAGAAAAAGGTGGGGAGAAAGAGAGACAATGAGTCACAGTCAAATATGTGCATGTCACGAAGCATAAATCATATTCAGACAGAAAGCAAAACGGATCAAAGGATATGAGAACAATTCAAAGATGGGTATTTTGGAAGAACATCGACCCATTTCCTGTGAATGATTCCTGAGCAGGAAAACATTATGAAAATATTTCTCACTTAGCCCTCTTCATCCACTGTCTATCATACAGATGGTGAAGTCTGTTAAACTGTCCTTTGCCAGGTCTGTGTTTCAGATCTTACTTTAGCATTGACAGCCTCCTTGGTCTTGTTTCAACAGCATTAAAGCATTAAAGCCTCCCCAGCATGACAAGATCCCAGAGAGCGGTCAAAAACGTCAGAGGGAGAACCATTAAGCTAAGTTCTGACTTACTAAAGTTTCTCTGGGAACCTGAAATGAAACCACCTAAGAAACGTTCCAATCTCATCCAGCTGGAGCTGAGCAACAACCATAATATACTGCTGTTAACACTGTTTCTCCCTGCAGGTTTTAAACCATTCTTCCTTTAATTACAACAAAAACAGACTTATCCCTTAAATCTAATGCACCAAAGTCAAATTTCACATCTGTGTTTCAACCTTAGTACCCTGTTTAGTAATAAAATACACCACGGGAACATTTGAATAGAGCAGAAAGAGGTTGTTTAAACGTCCTTTCACATGATTGTGAGCATAAAAAAGCAAAGTCTTGTGACATTTTTCTTGCCATATTGCAGTACATTTGCAACAAAAGCATTACAAATTGACTACCCTCATTTAAAAAAACAATCAAGCCTGAACCAAGTCTTTGTTTAAAGTCAAATGAATGACTGAGGATCACTGCAAGGCCGATTGTCAACTAGTCTGGACAACAGTCGCAGTTGAGTTTTTCATATTACAATCAAAAGTGATGTTTTAGAGCTACATCTAAAGGAAGACAGTAACAAATGACTCCAAAACAACAGTTGGACAGGAATATCTATATACAAGTTACCCAGCTTTAAATAACAGTAACCACTGGTCATATACAGCACTCAAAGTTTGACTGTAAGAGGCAAACTTGCACACTCTTATTTTTCATTAATTCAACCTTCCATTTGTGCGGCATGATAAATACAGTGATGTGTCTTAATTCAAATGTTACAGACTCACTTAATGGAAGAAAAAAACACCAGTCACTGACATGTTTACTTCACCTGGTGGAGGCAAATCTTTGTCTTAAACGAAATATAACTTTTTTATTGGTATTGGTTTTACATAATTATTGCTTCAAATATGCTGACCCACAATTAAATGTACAATTTATCCAGTCTGTAACATTTTTGAATGGCGTGTTAGCAACAGCTTACCTGTTTCGAAGCAGGCAGCTCCAATTGCAATGTCATCAAGAGCAACATCAGCATTAGAGCCTTTTCCCCACACAGCTGTCACCTCAACATGGAACCTGGAGCAAAGCACATACCATTTATGTATTTAGAGAATCACAGTTTTTTGTCTTTATGTGAAATGCAACGAAAATTAAATCCAAATACATGTACAACAGTTTGTTAATAAAAATGTAGATGAAAGCAGTTATTTTCCTGTTTCTCATCTTATATCCAAAGCACAAATTATGAATGATGAGGAAAAAAGAGATGGGTACAGTTGAATGATAGAGGTAACCTTTATACAAGAGAACATGCCTCGATCTTTTGCTCCAGCATGACAGTGTTACATAATCATCTGCTCCTCTACCCTTTTGTTTTCACTTTACGCACCCATGATGAAGGCCAGTCAGCTGCAGGGCAACATCTTCCCAGTCGTCCGTCCACTGATCATTTCTCTCCCAGACCAGTGGAGCGGTTGTGGTCCCCTTCTCCTCTATAGCCACCAGTAATGTACCATTAAAATCCCCATAAAGATACAGAGAGAAACGCATCTGTAAGGACAAATAGACACAATTTCAGCAAGGAGTTAGCATATTGACAAATCTTTTGTTGCCATCGAGCAGCCTCACGAGCTGAAGGTAACAATATTATATCAACAAAACTATCAAACTATTGTATCTGTGTAAATAACTGACCTGACATGCAGTAGCAGAGACTGGGGGAGGGAAAGACAAGCTCCGAATGGATGTCTTTTGGAGGGAATTACTCTCTTTAACCTGCAGAAACAGGAAGTGCCCTGGGGGCGCACAATAAATTTGACACAGCAGAAGGCTAACCAGCAAATGAAACAACCGTATCAAAAGAAAAGTTAATAGTTTGGAATGTTGTTATCCTATTCATTAAAGCCAGACATTATGAACATGTTTTATTGTAAGAAGAAAAACTGCCGTCTATAAAATAAAAACACTTTTTATGATTGAAAGCAGCAGTAACATGGGATAAAATATAAGCCTATTTTCTGCCCTGGATTTTAAACAATCCATATGAACTCTTCATGAGGTGGAACTTCATATGGTATTAATCTACCAAGGCATTCCTATTATTATCTGGGTCTACAACGATCAACAACAACAAACACATAAATAAATAAATACTATACATTTTAACAAAGAATGAAAAGCCTGTTTGAGAATATCAAAATTGAGTTTTGACACTAAGCAATGTGAGATCCGTAGTGAGAAGACATGTTTTGAGTTGTTAACATCCGTCTCTCCACGCTACAGTAATTCATCAGGATAGGACAAGATTCACCTGACAAATAGAAATCAAATCAGGATAACACACACACACACACACACACACACACACACACACACACACACACACACACACACACACACACACACACACACACACACACACACACACACACACACACACACACACACACACACACACACAGCTAACCTTGTGTTCTCTGCAGAGTGACACCCTGCATGTCTTCTTTCTCCAGAAGTTCATCTCCAGCTACTCTTCTCCAGGCCGAGTGCTGGTTGGACACGGACCAACCACATGCATCCTGTTCAAATGAACAGTGAGAGCCAAATGGAAGAGCACCTGGGAAGTATAGAAAGATTGTTATCATATTTCACATAACAGAGATCACAGCTGCTAAAATATTCCTCCTTCTCCCTTGAATCCTCTATTCCCAAAGCAAGAATTTCATTTTGGAGAAACCAGCTAAGCACTTAAACTTAGAGGGGTGCCATGATTTTCATTTGTCTGTCCGTACAAAAGGCCATGTTTCTTTTACTCTCCACTCTTTATAATGTCTGTACTCTATGGTGCATGTAACACTGTTTCTGCAGGTAAGTGTGTCCTGACCTCTACCAGATTAGGAAATATGCTTGTTTAGCATTTTACAGTTAGAAGATTGGTAACAATGTCATTTCTTTCTATCCAGTACAAAAATTCCTTAAATCACACAATGTTCATTCATATAAGACAGATGTAACGTGAGAGCTAAAGGCCTGTTCCTGGACACAGATATGCAAATTGACATCGGCCTTTTCATCTGAACATGAAGCCACTTATTAAAAGTCAAAGTGTCCCTTTGACAAAGTATTTTATGAACACTCATGCAGGATCAATTTTACTGATTGGCCCTTGACAGAAATTACACCACCACTGTGACCGACCTTCTCTGCCCCACAACTCAAACTCTAAATAGCCCCGACTACCATTGATTTCTTTACTGACAAAAAAACAAACGCCTTTTGATTATTGTGGTGACGTGCTTCTTTGTGCTGAATGATTGATGTTTTCAAAGAGCTATCAAGTAGGAGGAAATTAAAGGTATTAATCGTCTCTCTGTAAACACCCTTTCTTTCCGCAGCATAGTTTTCAAATCTTGGATTTCATAACATCCATTAATCTGTGACAGGTGTTTGATTTTAAAACATTTTATGACATGATTTCAAGCTAAAAACTTCAAAAAGCAAATCCTATCTAATTTCTAGAAATACAATAAAAGAATTTCCAGTTAATGAAAAAGACTAGTCAAAAGACTATGAAGTTTCCATTGATTTAAACTTTAATATTACTAATATAAATGGATACAGCCCCATATTCTGCTTTATGACTCCAGTACTGAATGCTGGCCTTCCTTAACTCTTCACCCACAATCACACAAACTGAAGCACTCACACAGACACATCTTTTGCTTTAATTATTTTTTTCACAATCCCACTCTCAGAATCGTCCAATGGTGCATATAAAAATCAAATTAAAAAGACTTTGTCGCCACAGAAGGGGAAACCTCTACTGCATAAGTGCCTTTTCAAGTGTTACTAATAGAAATTGAAGGATACGATTTCCCCTCCAAACAGCACTCTACTCTTTGCATGCTGTGATGTAACAAAAATCTCACCACAGATGATGCCCTCATCCTCTCCTAAAGGACAGTCGGTGTGGAAGTTGCACACTTGGCTCTGGTCGATGCACACTCCTGAATTTTCACAGTGGAAAGATTCCCCACAAGCCGAATCCAGTCCAATGACGTGGTGTTCTGTATCCCAGCAACCACACAACAATTATACAGCAATCCTACAAATCATAGAGAACTGAGCTTATTTAGCCATTTAGTCATTAAACCCTGAAGTTGCGAATAAATGTTTCTGTCAAAGATTAGTTGGACATTTGAGTAAATACGCTTATTAGCTTTTATGTGAGTGTTAGATGAGAAGAATCAAGATGAACACCACTTTCATATCCATCCATCAAATATGAGCAACAGCCAGGAACCTGTTATCTTAGCTTGGCTCAAAGACTGGGATGAAAGTGAAACAGCTAGCCTGGCTATGTCCAAAGGCAACAAAATATGACTACCAGCGCCTCTTAATGTCTATAATTTACACATATCTCATTTGTTTCATAGGTACAAAACTCAACCGAGACTGCCTGAAAAGGTGGGTCTCAGTCCCCTTCCAAGTGTTCGTATGTGTTTAAAAGCAAACAAACCAACCACAGGATTTTAGCCATGTTATTTAACATGATTTCAAAAGCTAAAACTACTAATAAATCTATTTGTTGATCGTGAAGTCTGTTCAGGAAGCAACCTTATTGATCTGTATTGAAGGCCATGCATATAAGCAAGTCGGCGCATGTATTTCCAATGATTAATATGGCAGAAGTTGGTAAAACTGCTGTGCTTGTTTACGACTCTATGTACGTTGTCCATTCATTAAGTGTGTGATAGCGATCCCACAGTAATACATGCCGGTGTCCGTGTGCTCATCTGGGTACATGCAAAGGGACCTTTGCACAGTCCTGTCTCTACCATAACATGCAGTCAATTTGCAGTCTAACAATACTAATAATCTGTTGTATTTCACTTAATGTCTTTGTTGGATTTTTTTTAATTTAACCATTAAAAATCCTACATGCTGAAATAATAACAAATACTAATCTTCACAGAGAAAGCTTTTCAATGTCTATCTTTCAAGCTACCGTGAAAATTTACAAAAGGATGTGCCACTGTGAAATATGTCAACAGGTTTCCAGTTTGAACTAAGACAATGTTTAGACAGCAGACAAATCTAATTAGTTTCTCAAATGAGATCTTTAAAACAGATTGTCAGCACTCTAATTTGCAAGTGATCAGATTGTATTTGTCTGTTCAGGCATCACTAACCTATCTACATGGGTTGCTGTGGTAACAACATATGCATCAGTAACTACGTAGCTCCGCTGGGGATGCGGTTTTCTAATCAGAAAAGCATTTGCCATTGAAAAAAAAAGCTATATCACAAGGCACGTTTTTTTATTGTCCATATCCAGATCAATCTAGATACAATCTGGATATGCCAAAAACTGATTTGAGCTGGCAGTCTGAATAAGGCCAAACTGTTCAGCATGATGAACTTACCTGATTCACAGTCTATGAACTCTAGAGAGTCCAGAGCCACGGTGCCTCCATCTTCCCTCAAACAGGAAGTGTAGAGCAGTATCACCTGAAAGGGCTCGTCCACTTGACCAAACACAGTCTCCAGAACCTCCCACTCAGCCCTAGATCAACCAATCATAGAGAAATTCCCTTAGAAGTCAGGTGTAGGAATTCATACCTTCCTTCTTTTAGCATTGGCTTGTTTGGATACCTTTCTAGATAATGCATTAGAAACAATCCTTGCAATCAGAAATTAAAAGCAATAAAGCTTAATGTAAGGCCCACTATACGTATATGTGTGTATATATATATATATATATAATACCTCCCGCTACCTCCCGTTCTAAAGTCGTAGCTATGGTTCATGTGTGTGTTTATATACTGTATACACACATACACACAAACACACACACACACACACACACACACACACACACACACACACACACACACACACACACACACACACACACACATATAGTGTCAGTAATGTCAATAGCAAACTAAGTTGCAGCTCTTTAAACCTGATGTTACAATATTTATTTTATATCACGGCATTCTTGGTGAAGCAGCCAAGCAGGCCTTAGCAGAAACAAACAATATTGAAAAAATGCTCAATGTTCACAATGAATTTCAAAAGAATTTCTATTTGATTGACAACTAAGAAAAGCTGTGGTGACTTTGGGCTGTTTTCCTTCACATCCATTGAATCTAATTAACACACCTCTCGGGCCAAAGTCAGCATATCATATGAAACACTCTAAAAATAGTTTTTGTCCCAGTTAAATCCTCTGCTGTCTTCAAGATACAGACTTTTAATCCTTGAAAACGTTTTGCAATCTACTTGAACTGAGGTTTATATCAAAACAAACACTGTGGCAGCTCAGGAATCAGGGTTACCTTCAGGCATTTCAAGTAAACAAACACTTTGTTTAAACAATTACCATTTTTCGCTTTGAAGGCCAAGAGAACATGTTGAATATTTTTCCAATTCTAATCACACATTTGCAAAACTTTCCTGAAAGCTGCCTTGTATATCAGTTTGCGACCAGCATCTTTTGCCAAATTTATTTGTACATTGTTATCTTTTAGGGCACAAACCGCAACAATTCACAGTCAATATGCTGTCAGTCAGTAGAAATGTCTACAACAACACTCCCATAGTTGTTGAATGTTCGGTAAGTGCATCCTTGTGCACATTAACTGCAATATACAAATAAGGAAGCTCATCAAAACATGTATTAACTGGTCAAAAGCACCTCATGGCGCACGGTGAAATCAATCACACCTTAAAATGTTATTTTTTTATTCCCGCCTTGCCAAACTTGTGCACATCTGGGCTGCATTCAGCATTTATGCACTTGCGACATTGTGACTACAGCGACCCTCATAGAGTACAGTTCCTTTAAATATTTGACATAATGCGACCACATGTGACGGCCCCTTTACTGAGCTTTACTTCACACATTACAAATCCATCTCTCTGAGTCCATCTCTAAAAATAGACCCATGGTGTCACAGCTTTAAACAAATTGTACATTTAGTTTCACTGTCAGGAACATAAATTAGAAGAAATATAATGTAATCTAGGGCCCATTTCCAGTAAGGGAAATGAAGCCCTTTGTTCAGAAGGAAAAAGGTTAGGACTGTTGCTTGATTACTAAAACAGTCAGTACAGCCACAGTACACAAAGGCACCACTGTAAAAGATCTGTCACATCAGATGGGAAGTATGTTTTAAATGGAGAGTGCGTCTAGAAAATACATCCAGAGGTTAGCATGTAATGAATAGTGGGCTTAATAAATGAAACCACTGTCTGTGTGCCTAATAATGGAATTGCTCAGTCCATTATTGCACAGACACTAACAAAGCCAATGCACAACGATGCTCATCCATTTCTCTTCTGTCCGAACCAATTATATATAAATTCATTTCCAGAGTCTGCATCTAGACACATGAATGCTTTTAGCTGCTCTAAAGATGGCTGTACTTCAGCATTAGATCAATAAGAAATACCTGTCCCCATTCCCAAACAATACACAGGGTACCGCTGTCCCCACACGGTCACAATTTTACAGTTTGTCCCACATGACAGCTGAGGAACATTTTCTTTATCTAACTTTAGTACCACAGAAGAAAAAAGGGTTCCTGTGCCCTTGCTCTGTCTGAAGGCCTGCGTCTCCTTTCATTGCAGTGTATCTAAGCTCCCTTGAATTTATTTCATAGGCTGGAACTCAACTTGACGAGCACTTCAATCAGTAAAGATGCAGGGTTTTTCTTTTTGACACTAATTAAATGGACTTGCTGTGCTGCATGATAAACAAATATCTACTCTGCACAAATGGCATGGAGATCTTTCTCCGAGTGTGTTTGGCTGACCTGCGTTTGTCAGGTCTCCTGTGGTTGAGAACCACAGAGTGAACAGCTGAGTCTGAGTGGACTGGCTTGATGAGGAGCGTGAGGTTCCCCACTGCTGGACCGGACTCATACAGAGCCACCTGCAAGATGCAGTGCCTGTCGTTTCCTGGCAATACTGGGCTGGTTAAGTGGTATTCGCATCTCCTAGAGGCCTCAGTGGCAGGGGAGGAGCTTAGGAGGAGGAAGTGCCCTGCAGTGTTAAAACAGAGTAGACATTTAATGCGTGACAGTTTTATAGCAGCCACCTAATACTGTCACTCCCATAAATCATTTGATTAATGCTTTAACATTAGGACAAATTATAAAAGACATTTGGATATATCTAGTAAAAAATCTAAATAAATGTCAAAGGAGATACACAGATTCAAAAGACGTTTGAGTAAGTCCAAAGATCCATCACTGCATTTTCTATCCGCTAAATATGTTTCATAGAAGAAAAAGGCATGAGCAGTATCCTGAAGCACTCATTTAATTTTAATCTTTAATTTACCTGTTGTGCACTCTTACCGTCAGAGCTTCCCACTGAGTGATCAGTCACTGGCATCATCCCCGCCTGAGTGCTTTCTGGTTGCTGAGGCAACATCAATGACCAGTCACTTTGGTCGCTGTGATTTGATAAAGTCCAGTGGCAGGCTGACTCAAAATCGCAGGAGGTAACTGAAAAAAAGAAAGAAAAGAGAGTAGCTTATAACTTATTGTTTGTTTGGATAAATATTCAAAGATGTGGGGAATTTACAAAACACTAGAAAGAAATCTGAATAAAACCTCAGTGATCAAAAAAAGTGGGATTTTTGTCTTCTATTCAAAGTGTGGGAAAACAAGAACATGTGTCATCTACAGCTGCCAATGTTTTTTTACTTTTTGTGCATACTTTATTTTCAAAAGTTCTGAATATTATTTTGACCGAAAATGCTTGTTGTAAAAAAAATGTACAAAAACATAATTATTTAACAGACTACATCTTGACTACATCTTGACTACAACAAAAGAAAATTGCAAGAGGACAAACATTTGTGTTTCCCCCCCAAAAAAGAGTAAACACTTTTCTATGAAGGGCTGAGTGAGAAAAACCCAAAAGTTTGTTTTTAGTTTTCTTGTGATCATGAGAATTGTATTGAATGACCCAAAAATATGTATGAAATCTTTAAGAAAGAAATACATGAGTTCTTCACCGACAACAAACCATCTGATGTACCAGATGCTTTCCATTAGAGTAAATACTGTTGTTTAAAAAGGCTAAGATGTTAAAACTGTATTTGAAAATGTTAAATTATGTCACACCTGGATCATGACCTCCACCACGGACTAATCATTTCCTGGGCTCATTGCCCAAATGTCATCTAAATCTAATTGTCTTTTAAAAATCAGCTTAAAAGCCAAACAGACAGACCCTTTGTAAATATTTACTGATTGTGGATCTGTCTGAGTTGGAGGGGGGGTTCAAGACATCATGTGACGGTTCTAGAGGAAACTGCCACTACAGCTAATATGGCAAACAGCCATAGGAATCCCTCTGGGTATACAGGACGGAAATATGAGGCACATTATTAAATCGTTATTTCATTGAAAGCCACTTTCATTTCTTTCTGTCATAAATAAACAAAAAATACACTTCTTTCATCACAAATTACCTAAAACATGTTTTCCTGGTGTCAGCATGCTGCTTGTGGGCTGCTTTGTTAATTTAATTTCACAATCTAACAGAGCAGTGTTGTTACACCTCGAGTCACCTTAACATAATAATGAGTAGATTTCTGTTCCTCAGGTTTCTTGTGGTGGATAATTGGCAATACTGTCATTCCTGAACTTGAAGGAGATTTCAAGTTTTCAAGTGCTGTAAGTGCACTTAACATTATTCAAATGTTCTCTCTCAACTTTGCTTTCCAGTTAAGCCAAATTTCACTCAGATTAATGACTACATACATTACATTGATACAGGTTAACATTGAAAGCAATGATGTTTTCTGTTTGTGTGTGTCACACATGAGTACATGAATCTTACTTTGGCTGTCATCTTCTGAGTCCAGATGATGAGGAAACAGCTGATCTGAGAAGTTCTCCTCTAGAAATCTGTCCAAAAGAGCGTGGCAGGTACTGCTGACTGGAAAGACAGACAGACATTGGTTTCACTTGTTTTGCTTATGAGGGCAGGTCATACATATTTTTAGTATAACAAACTGATAAATATTGCATTTCACTCATTACAATCAACTGAAAAACTGTTGAGGAAACAAATACGTTTCCTGGGTGGAGCTCCATAGCAACTCTGCATGTGCCAATGTGTTAATACATCTGAGGAATACATTGTTATCTAAAATGTGGAAGTTATAAACGCAGCCTGCAGTTGATAGAGAAATTGGCAATCCAAATTGAGAAAAATTAAAAGACATGTCCAAAGACACACAGGTTAGATGAGTTGGCTGCAAGTGTGGTTGTGAGTGTGGAAGAATGGTCTATACGTGTCAGCCAGGTTATGGACTGGCAGCCTGTCGAGAATGTACTTAGATGGGCTCCAGTATGAAAGATTTTTAATGCCTGAACAAAAAAAAAAAAATCAAACAAAGAAATACAGTGAAAAACAATACAAATTGTAACAGGGGAAACACCCCAACTTAATAAAAAGACAGGAAGTAAAACCAAACATGACACATAATGTGATGTCAAAATATAACAGGAAACACTAAACATGACTAAATTAATGATTGAAACTTATTTACATTTTTAACCCCAGGTTTCACCTCTTGGGTTAAATGCTGCACTGAAAGGGTAACTTTTGATATATGTTTTTAGAAGAATACCGGGCCGGGGTTATAGATCACAGATCAACTACGATCCGTTACACCACTACCCTTGGCAGTCACTTTTCTACGGCATACATTGTAAACTGGACATCCATCTTCTACATCAATGTGCACTTATAATATTCTTCTAAAAAGACGCACAAATTTAACATTAATCAAGATGAGGTTGGATAGGACTGTTTTCTGTCTACCATTAAGTAAAAGGTTTCTATCAATTAAAGTAAATGCGATTTAAAATCTGGGTTAGTGCATTAAGGATTCAGCAGTTTACTATACATTGCATTTGTAATTCTTTGTTTGAATTTCTGTGGAAACTGATTAAAATATTGATACTTTAAAAAAAGAATGCAGGGTATAGAATGAACATAGGCTTCTCCATTTATTTATTTAAATGTTTTGAAAAATCCATTTAGTCACCATGACTTAAACCAAACCTACACCCTTGGTTGTGAGCCTCAGCCCAGTGCATGCTGGGAGCTGCTTCAGTACCCATAATCACAAGCTGAAAATAGAGCAATGGATGTATGAACCTCAGAGTTTATCCAGAAATAGTGCCACTGCTGACTTACCCACACATAAAACACGACCCACAGACATGGTCTTGTTGTGGGGGATGACTGAGGGGGAGGGCGCTTTACACGTGACATGACATTGAACATACTAACTAGCATGACAAGTAGACAGTGAGGGAGATGATCATGTCCAAGTGGGTCATTGCGACTTAACCCATTTAAGGCCTCTGAACAGTGACGTTACTGTTCTCTCGAGCCTGTAAGGCAAGGTCACACAGGTCAAGCAGGACAAATTGAGATATTAAGAAGGCAGTCTATAAAAAGCAGTTAGTGATGATAATGATGAAGGGTGAGGGGGATCGACTATTTGAATGGCAGACCAGCTATTCATCTGTAATTATGGAATAAAAGCAGCTATGGATAGATTTCTGAATACGGATCCGGAAAATTTGAATAGTCTTTAAAGAGGAGGATTCAGCCAAATAACAAATATTAACAATCTATTATTAACACAAAATACCAAACAGTTTTTTGGGGGATCCCCATAGAGCTCAAACTTACATTTATTGCCTCTAACTGGTTCCCTTTTCCCCATGTCAAGTTTAGATTTTTTTTTATGAAGGAAAAAAACTAGTCTAATTCATGATGGCATTCACTTTTATCAAAAAGAGGGAATAAAAGATGAGTAGGGCTGTGTATCGGGGGTAAAGTCCGAAATAAAACAGTACCAAATAGCATACGAAAAACATCAGTAAAACAATACCAGGAATTGATCCTTTTTGTATTCAGATCTAGAAAAAACAACTATTTGTATATTTTTTTCCTCAAAGCCAATCAATGCAAGCGTTCTTGGATTTAATACAAAGCGTGACCACATCACTACCACAGATGCTACAAACCATACAGGCGGGATTACCTGCACACGGCTCTGAACATAGAGATGTCTGAGCCGGCGGCCAGCAGCTAACAGTGCTATCAACAGTGCTCACAGAGGGGGAACCGGAGGGTGGGCACTACGCTCCTGTAGCCAGACATTCCCGCCCAAAGGGTCAGGATGTGTTATCAGCGGTAACAACCGTATGAGAGCCGTGTAGTGCGGCGGCAATTAGCTAACCAGTGTGACACACACAGCTTACAATCACATAATGGGTGTCAAAGGAAGTTCTCTATTGGTATCTGTATGACTTTAAAGGTTATGCTACCATCATTTTTTAAATGTTTCCCAGCCCTAAAGATGAGTGAAGGAGCTGCCTCATCTTCAGGCAGTGGAGCAGCTGGTTGCTTAGATGACGTTTACAGCTTTGAACAAAGTGCGACTTTGAAACAAATTTTGGCAGCATTTGTGGTGTCTGGTGTGTGGTCATCATATATAAATCATAAGTAGTTTCTCAGAAAAAAGGCTGTATCAAGGTCCAAACAGTTCTCCTGAGCTGAAGCAGCTGCTGGTCGTAGTTTAGTTAATTGAAGGTTTGGTCCGCAGCCCACTAGATGGCCTACCAGCGGCCACGGACCCAACCTTGAGCAAACTAAACTTGAGGTGCTGCCAAATGGGTAGATTTGTTTAAAAATAAAATGTTTTGGTTATTTACAAATCTAGTTAATTGTCAAAAATTGTAATACTTTCAATTAATTTCAATAACCAGTTATGTGTGTCTTGCCACTGTTAGCTGGCCAACAGTTCCTCGGATGTGGTGAAGCAAAATTTATCTTTTTTTGAAACAAATGGTTTCTAGCTCACATCTTGAAACCATATACGATCGCAGTGGCGTTAAATTACCTACCACTGTGTTATTTTGAAGCTGCAACCAAAACTCAGTCAATACTACTCTCCCAGAATGTTTAATTTGGTCATTACAGCTGACAGTGACATATCACATATTTACAGCACAGATCATTTTTTCTCCTTTTTTTGCCATATTTTTGATCTAATTTATTTGGGCGGCTGATCCTCAGAATTCTTTTAACCATCGGAAATTGGGCTTGAGTTACAACCAGTTGAGAACCTTTGATCTAAAACATAATTTGACAACTTCGTTGCATTAAGTGTGAAGACAGAGGAACGCTTAACAAGGGAACATTGAAAAGGGAACAGATGGCAATGAAGCACAAACAGAACACATGAACATTACTCACAACATCCAGAGAGGAACTTCATAAAGCGTCATGTATTCAAATCACATAATAAAAGTACTGCTTGTTAATAACATTGCTATTATTGAGTATGCTTGAATCTTTGTAATTGCTTGCAAGTGTGCATTTATGAGCTCATTCAAGAGTTTCTTAGAACTTTACATAATATATGAGCAAAACAGGCTGAGGTTAAACAAAACTTTCAGCCAACAAACATTTGCTCTTTTTACAGCAAAATTAACAGCGAGATCAAAGCCTCAGATTTAAAAAGGTGGGTCTTTGGCCCAATCTCAATGTACAGAACTACGTACTCACAGACTTTGTGGCCCGTTTCGCAAAGTCCCTGAGGGTATAAGGCTGTCCCATTGTTAAAACGTCAAGTGCTTGAGGGCTCTCTTGCAGACATTTATACACACTCTCCATTTCTGCAGACTTTTCCTGACGGAATTACCCACAATTCAAAGCATTGTGACGTTAAACATGGGTTTGCAAGGGGAGCCGAGAGGCATGAAAAAAAGGTAAACACCGAGGACGGCTCATGTGTTCAGCCTGGCTTATTACATTTACACATAAACATGAACATTAAGGATTTACCATGGTTTATAAAAACACATGAAAGCAGAGGAATGCAAGCATAGGCTATATTACCATTTCTTTTCATTTTGTTTACTGAAACTTGGATCTTTACCTTTGGACAAAGCTAGGCTAGCTGTTTCCCCCTGTTGCCAGTCTTTATGCTAAGCTAACTGGCTGACCGTCTATTAAATCAGTGCACATGGATCACGTGTTGGATCTTGAAGAAAGAAAATTTAAGATTTAAACAATGACTCTTATTGACACAGATTGAGATGCTTCATTTTCTCTTTCACTTGAAAAATAATGTAAAATGTATATCTCCGTGTTTCCATGTCCTTTTTACAGGAATGTATGTTTGTGTCTAGGTTCAGAAACAAGGCTCACGAGGGTTAGTTGTTTTTTTAAAACACCTGGGCTCAATCCATGTTAGCCCCATGTTCACTAATTTAGAATCTCCATTTAATGGTGATACGTCACATTTGGATATACATTTAAATAGTGTGGTACTGAGATTGCATCAGAGCTTATTAAATGTTATCACAATGGTTGTATGACTTTGGTCAAATTTACAAGCTGTTTTATAAGTATTATTGCCTAAAGTAGTAGATAAAGTTTTATAAGAGTATCTTGTTTTAGTTATTTGGAAAGTAAATACAAAATACTAATGTGACAAAGATGTTTTGAAGGTTTCCTTTTAACGCCAAATCCAACAAGGGCAGCTGTCACTGTCTTCACCAACCTATCATAAAGGGCTGAGATGCAAGTCATACAGAAGAGAAGACACTTGCGATCAGTCAGTCTGTAGCCAATTTTTGGTTTCAAGGCCTTGAAAGTCTCCACAAAATTCCTAGTGTAGTGATTTCTCACTTTCACTCACTGTCACTTGCTTCAGTTATTATTTACTGAAACAAACGTTTCATTATTGATTTATCTGCCAAAAATGTCTCAATGATTTCATTAATCTTGTTGTGTGTAAACTGTATAAATATCAGTAAAGGATATACAGTATAATTATTTCCCAGGGATAATAGCTTCAAATTGCTGTTGTTTTATCTGACCAATAGTTTAGAACAAAAGGATATTCAATTTACCGTCATCCTTTGTGTTCCTTTGTCATCTCTACTTAAAATACCAGTGAGTGTGAAAGTCAGTACAACAACATCTGGATTACAATTCTGATGTAAGAAACAAAAATAAAGTGTAGCCACAGTTGGTCCCACTGTACAATAGTTATTAAATAATCATTTTTAAAAGTGCTTTGTTACAAATTACATTAACGAATAAGTTAGGGTAAATAAACAATTTCCAGGAACATATCTTTCACTTTCCTACTTGCAAGCTCAATTGTATGCCCCTGCCCCCTTTTTGACCTCAAACCATACATGTCCTTTATGATGGAATAATAATATAGTCTAAATTAAATTTTCTCTCTGGGATCAATGATCATCAAAATTATCTAATTGAATTATCAAACTGTATATGCATACAGCAAGTTATTTGTTTTGAATGAGTCAGTTGTTATTAGATTAAATGAGCCAAAATAATAGAAAAGAAGACTGTAACTGTTGTTCCATTTGTGTATTTTTATTCTGTTTAAGTTACAAACTGTACTAGTTTGAAGATAAGTTCAATTATGAGGAATTAGTCAAGCATAGCATTTAAAACCCCTTTAGTAAATTAAAGTCACATATTTATATAGCAAAAAAAATCCAACTCTATCCCCTAGAAATAATGTCTACATCAGATTGGGTCCTGGAATTTAACTAATATATACATTTTTGCAAAATCAAAAAATTTGCTTAAACATTGCTTTCCTAACTTGGTAAAACAAAATCTATCAAATAAATAAATAGAAATAACCATTCTGAATTTGTATTTATCAAAATGATGGTATTCGATAACCAATCCAACTATATAAGGCAGTATCGGACTTTATCCATATTGGTTTATACTGGTGTTTGATGCATTATCAGTCAGAAACAATTTATATCAGGGAGTTTTAACTGTAAAAACATTATTCCATTCAGTTCTGGTTTTATTTATTCAAATGCAATGTGTAACCACTTAAAGCTTAACGAAACCTCAAACCTTTGTTTAAACACATTGTCTTGCATTTCATATTACATCTCTCAACTGCCAATCTCAAACTGCAAACACACATTTTAGCTTGCCTTCACTCAGAGGCCCGTCCAAAAGAAACAAACACTCGAAACGTGGGAACAATTGCTGAAAGCCTTCTTTAGTACGGTAAATTGACTCTTCAGCATTTTGTTGAGTTATTTAATCACATGGCTTTTTATTGAATCTTCAGGCCACCTGTGTTTTTCTACTAAAACTTTTCTGTAGCATGTACAATGTTTCATGTCTTACCTCACTGACTCTATTATGCAGTTAAGCAAAGCCCATAAATTCATAACATTTTAAAACAAAGACTAGAATAAGATTGCATTCACTAAAAAATTGAAAACAGATTTTGTGTTACACCCAAAAGAACTCTAAACTGGAAGGCTCTTGAAGACACAACTACAACCTGCATGGTGAGCCCAAACCACAACTATCCTCAATGAATGAATACAATTTGTGTTTTTGCAAGCATTGCGTTTTCTTTTCCTTCACTGGGATGAAATTAATTCAGAATCGGATTCAAATGTGTCAATGCAAAAAGTTTCACACATAAAAAGGGAGATAATTAAAGCATTGACTTAGCAAGCCAAACTTAATTAGGACATTATACCCTTCATTATACTCATCAGATAATAACAGTGACAAGCTCAATGACACAGCCAACAGTGGTCGGCTGTCAACATGCTAACAGATTAGCACAGTGGTAGCACACTGGTGCTTGCTCTCCCTCTAAATAAACTACATAATATGTCATGGGTCATTGCTTTTCAAAACAACACATTATTGTTTTATGCTCATGCACCATTTTCTTTCTTTCAGCACCTTCCAAACCGTTACATATGACCATTACAAAAATAAACAGACGGTAGAGGGTAAAAAACTGGAAACAATTGCATGCTTTGTCTGCCATCCATCAAAAAAATACAATCTTTCATTCAAGTTAAAGTAGTAATACCACAATGAAAAATTACTCAGTTACAAGTAAAAGTCCTGCATTCAAAATATTACTCAAGAAATATCAGCAGAAAAATTAAGAGTATCAAAAGTAAAAGCAATTCTTATGCAGAGTAAGCAACATTTTAATGTTTTTTTAATTTAGCAACATTTTAATGTTGCATAAGTCAAGCTATTTTAACAACTAATATACTGTTATGTAGTTACATTTATTATAATTAATCATATTCTTTTAAGATTTTGAAAGTATCTTGTATCTTGAGCAACAATTTGAAAACTTTTTGAACAAAGTGGAAAGATTTTGTTCACTTGATCTAATTTATATCCTAAATACAGAAAAACTTTATGAAGTTAATTGGTGATAAATTAAGCGGCTGAAGAAACATGGATTACACCATGCAAGGAAAATTTCAAAACATTGTTCTCATACTACCTTGTCAGGCTTAAAATTGTTTTTCAGATGGGAATCGTTTTTTGCACGGTTTTCAGTAAGAGGCTTTTCTTAATGTGACAGTCAAGAGTGAAAAACAGCCAGTGAAATAAAATACAAGACGTCACATTTATGCAACATTGCATGTCTTACAGTTTCACAGATTCATGGCTCATTATAAGGTACATGAAATGAATAAGCAGCATGGAAATATCTTCATCTCTGATTCACAAATGGATACTACACCAGGCAGTCACGCTAAACCACTCTGTGCTTTCAGTATCAAGCTGACCCGACGAGCAGACTGGGAGTTCCTTATGTGCAAAAGGAAAGATACATTTCATATCCACTCAGCCCTTCAGCTCCGTGTCTAGGTAAACTGATATTAATTTCCTTTTAGAGAGGAAGCTCCATTATATCAGGACTGAGAGTGTGCATGTCCACGAAAAAATATGCAGATCTTTACTATCTCTGTCTGCTTCCAGACAGACTTCTGAAGACCCATTCATGTGCAGTGAATCCGGCTTTCGGTATTTCCAAAATAATTAAGTGCCATAACTCAATTTATAATTTAATTGGTTGCAGCTTGGCTTCAATTTGCTGGTATATCGCACCGGTAATCAGTCCCTTCTTAGAGGGTCCTTTATCAACAAAGATACCAGGACACACCATGTCTGTTTTCCCTGACAAACAGTTATGAATATGAAGATGAAATGCAGCATGCACATAAGCCAATAAGCATTTTAATCCAAGGTGACTTGGGACAAGGAAGCTGACATGAAAACAGAACATGTGATTTTCATGAGACTAAAAGCTTGATGTTGATGATGAAAAGCTTTCATTCCATTAATGTTATGTGTTTTTGCAATGCATTTTTCATGTGCGGTACAGTCTTGTATGAAGTCAACACAGTGTCTTTGTAAATGTCAAGCTGTGGAGGGTCAAACCTTACTGCAACAACCTTTACTGCTTCAACTAGAGAAACTGTCACTGTCCATACATATATAAATTCTCCTATTAATCCAGTTAAATGTCCGGTCCATAATCTAAATAAAATGACAAACAAAACAAATTCAAACTATAATCAAGAATGGTATCTGGCATCACTCTCATATTCATAGACAGTTCATTTAAGTCAAAGACCAGTTAACATTATCTTCTGATGCTACTTAATGCAGTCCACCTCAGAAATGTTTCTTGACAACATAACGTAGTGATAATATTGGAGTAGAAAAGCTGTAAGTAAAAATCTCTCCAGTAAACAACACATTTTCCGAATAACTCAGTAAATCATCTTCTTGGAGCAGCCACAGCATGACTGTCCTCACTTGAAAAATGTTTTGGGTTTTTACAAACACTTAAAAAGTTGTCCCCATGGGAACCTATAAAACAAAGAATGACATGAAATATTGTCATGAAGTAGCATTACCTAATGAAAGCTCAAAAATCAATAAATAACCTAAAACCAAACCTTTAAGGAAAAGTCAAAGTTTTGGGAAATATGCTTATTCAATTTCTTGCCAAGAAATAAATGAGAAGATTAATAGCACTCCCATGTCTCTATGATAAATATCAAGCTACATCCGGAAGCTGGCTAACTAAGTTCAACACAAAGACTGTAAACAGCTAGTCTGGCTCTGTTATCAGTTATCGACCGTAGAGAGGTCTGCCTTCTTTTGATTATAATGGGACTACAAGGGACTATTTTACTATTTTAGTTCCTACATGAAACTGCTCATAACAAGTCTGTAGATTATCCTGAGTCTTGAGTCTAAAAACAATCTAGATTGATAAAAAGAAAAAAAAAAAGTGAGAGGAAAAATTTGATTTTGGGGTGAACTGTCCCTTTAAATCCCACCAGGCTACCTGGTAAAGACATTCATGTAAAGTTAGCAACTAGCCGGCAAACATTGTGGAACATCTAAAAAAGGTTGTATGATAAATATTTGTCACGTTATATGTTCTCCAACGCTTCAAATTCTCCAGACACAGTGAGAATGTAGCCTCACGTTTACAGCATTTTGTTATAAACAGCTTTAAACGAAAAGCAAATTTACTTGAGCATTTAATTGACAAAGCAAGACCATACATGTATAAAAACTTAACGTGTATTACTTAACGTGTATTACTTAAAACTTGTATGATGTACTAATTAGCACTGTGCTCAAAGCATGAGCACCTCATTAACTTTACCATCTAACAGTGTCTGTACTGTGGTCGCCTGACATCTGCCTGGTTAACATCCCGAGGAGCTGGGAAACTGAGGCGACTGAAGCCGTCCTTCTCATCTCTAACAACAAAGTCTCGCTCCCACTCAGTCTGAACGGGGCTGGTGTCACGCTTCCTTCACAGAGATCTAGCAGCACAGTGTCTCTGACTGGTGTGCAGACACTATACTTATAATCTGTTTTTTAGTTCAGCACTTAAGCATAAATTAGGCTAGAAAGTCACTGTGACCAACCTGAGCCAGAGCCGTCTCCAGCATGACTCACATTTGCCAGACATTCATTTAAGACTGACTCTTGTTGATAGGGTGCTAGGGCAGTGTTTCCAGCAACATGTGGAAAATTGAAAACAAAAAATGTTTCCTGGTAAAAAAATGTAAATAAAAAGTTATTTTCCTGTTTGAGCATAAATGTGCTATATGACCACCACCAGAAGAGTCACTGTGTTTCTTCTTTGATCGACAGATGTTTTTTTAGCCACGAGTCGCGGCTGTGTGACAGTGGGAACTCAGTAACCTAATTGGCCCCAAATGCAGCAAAACATGAAAGTCCCGTGATAAATTAGGATGTGACCTTCAGTCGATAACATCGAACATTCTGTTGTTCTGTTTTGTCCTCCTGCTTCCTCTGATAGACGCCTGTTTTCATTCAACGATTCACTCCAAATTTATTTGTCACCAGAGGGAGTTTGTGGCCTGTGAAATGTGGAGCGTTTCCCCTATCTAAAACCCAACTTCATCCAATTGTTCTACCGTAATGCATATAGGTTTGTAGGTCAGCTTCTAGCGGCTGATAAACTTTTATTTTTGCAGTTTGGGCCGTGTGGATTGGCTCTAATACTGGGTCAGGTGGGGGACGTTATTAAAAATCCCTGACTCGCGCATCACTAGAAGCCACTGCAAATATTATTTTCAATATTGTAAAATCTGCCGATAACAGTTTTATTGTTTAGTAATAAATGTCAAAACAATGATGCAAAGAAAGCTAACTATTAATTAATAATAATTTATCAGAGCCTGAAGTGATGCTGGTTTCATCTGCCCAAAAGTCCCAAAAACAATTTTGTATTTATTTTAGCTTGAAAAGAGATGGAAGTTATTAAGAGATTGTCAAAATAGCTGTCTATTTTTGTTTTTGTTAATCAGGAATTGATCCAGGATGTCTATATAATCCTTTAGCATCTGAAAAGAGTGTATCAATGTAATCTGGATTGTCACTGCCCTTTAATAAAAATCTGTCCCAGTATTATCTCTCTGACTGCTTCCTCTGAGACACAGATTCTCTCAGTGTTTGTTGCTGAATAAATCAGACGAAATATCGCTTGTCCTTTCTTAGAAGCACAGTTAACAATACAGTTTAATTCCACCTGATGAAAACACAGATTTCCAAAACTGATTTGGCAAACTGGCCCAATCTGATATTATTATTCTCCCCAAAAAATGGTTTTGCAATTCACTGCAGTCTAACTGTATTGTGTACTATTCCACTGGGAGTCATCATGTTTCAGTTGCAGCAATTTATCAGAGAAATTAGGTCCATTGTGTGTCTGGAGCTTATTACCTCTTTGGTGCTTTAGGGGGAAGATTAATTAAAGAAACTCAACAGCGACGTCTCTTTCTAGAGTCAACAAAAGGATGTTTGTCTGTGTTATTGGCCCTGGTGCTTAATGAGCAGACATGAGTGGGTTTACACAAATCTCCATGATTTAAAGCTACAATTAAGAAAAATCATTCAACCAACGATACAACTTACTTTAGTTAATATCAAAGCCATAAAATATGTGAGACAAAGTAGAATGGATACAGTTTTGATGGGATGTAGTTGTTCTATCTGTGAAATGTGAGGCCCTGAAGCTTTAAACCCTTTACTCAGAGCAGAATCAAAGAAAGCAATATTCATTTTCTGTTTTTCATGGCTTCAGTTAAACCTTAGTCTTGCTACTGGGGGGAAAAGGTGCAGCTGCTACATTTCATGCCAAGTCTGACATCTCACTCTTGCCAATGGTCAGGTGTCATGTTTTATCTCTACATGTTGCTCCCTGACCACGTCTCTTTTTATCCTTCCCTCTTTCTATCCTTGCTGTTTCTGATGACAAGTTTAAGGGGGAAAAAATGATTTTACTGGCTTTGACTCTGGTTCCCCTTGAACTGGAGCTAATTTGTGCCGGATCCTGCCGGAACATAATCTGGGACTTCCCGGATTGGGGCTGGCACCTATTTGATTGGATTGAGCACCTCACTTTCTCACTTTTAAAATCGTATACATTTTGTTTGAAACTAATGTTATCTGTTCTGTCACTCTTTTAATTCCCATTGAAGTTAGTCACTTGTTTGAATATTTTGGGATTTAATCTGCAGCACGCTCTCAGCACTCCTCCAGTCACTTTTCCTAAGAAACTGCGTCGTGACTAGAGAGGCTTTTAACATGTGTGAACAGTGCACACACCCCTCTGCACCCAGCAATTCCTGTCCTCATCCCTTTGTGTGTGAGTGTAGACATGCCTCAAAGTCACATTTGCAGGCCATGCCTTCACTAAATGGTGGTGTTTTGAGGCTTATTTTAGTTTGATCTAAGACAATTATTTTTAAGGATTCTAATAAAGTCAAATATTCTGGTCCAGCCCTAAAAGCATACAGTATAGGCCTACAATATCACTGTAAGCCCCACAGCTAGTGGTTGTTTGTCCTGTGCAGTGAAATGAGAACTTTTAATTTTTAGTGTTTACTTGGTTCCATTTATGTGTCAGAAGATGCCACAATATTTTCTAACGGTGCGCTGCATTTAGCATTATTATGCCATTCTTAGTTCAAGCAGAGCATTGTATGTGTGCCAGCACTGTGGTTTTGAAGCTTTTCAGATCCGCCGGATCAGCAGTCTCTCTGTGTTCCGGCATCTCCTGATTTACAACTGAAGCACTGCCCTTGAACGGCAGAGACGCACAACTGATTGCTCATCTGTGTTATTCAGGCAGCAGAGTGAAGCCCTGAAGAACAGCTTTCATCTGCTCTCTCTCTTTCCTTTTTTTTTTGCAGAATGTGGATACTGATGATTACACTTTAACTACACTTGAGCAACAGACATGAGACTCTCATCCAGCAACTTTATTACAAGGGGAAAGCACTCTCTGACTCTTTGTTACCAACTGTTGCTGGCTCAGAAGGTGGAAACAATAAACACAAAGGGGGGTTTAAAGAAAACCAGAAAAACATTTTTTACAGATGCAAAAGTTTGCACCTCTGAGGAAAGGCTGAACTAAGGAATCCTACTCAGCCAAGTAAGACTTCTGACTCCTGACATAGTCTAGTAAAAAATTACTAATTCCCAACCAGACTAATCAACCTACGTCTTAACACAGCTCTTTATGGTAAATGGTAAATGAACTGTACTTGTATAGCTTTTCTAGTCTTCCGACCACTCAAAGTGCTTTTACATTACTAATCAATCACCCATTCACACCCATTCATACACTGATGACAAGGGCTACCATGCAAGGTGCCACCTGCCCATCAGAATCTATCTAATCATTCACACCCATTCATACACCGATGGCACAGCCTTCTGGAGCAACTCGGGGTTAAGTGTCTTGCCCAAGGACACATCAACATGGACTGCCGGAGCCAGGGATTGAATCGCCGATCCTCTGATTGGAGGACGACCCTGCTCTCCACTGAGCCACAGTCGCCCACTTTATGGGTCAACCTTTAATGTTTGGTTATATCTAATAAATAAAAAAACATGTTGCGCACATGACCATATATGCCTCTTAATATTAATTTACCTATATTCAACAGCATTATTCTGACTTAAATGACATTAAGCAGCATGGTAATGTTGGTGGTGAGTTTGTTTTTGTCTAGAATATATATCAAAGCGTGAACTTTGAAGGTCTTCACTGGAATCACTCAAGTGATGAGCAGACTCTGACTGCCTGCACTAATGAGATTCAAACTCTGTTGATTAAGTGCAGATCAGACTCGTCTTTTTTTCATCTATGGGGACTAAGAGGCTAAAATATAAACACAGATGATTAGTTTTAAAATGCTGCACACACACACACACACACACACACACACACACACACACACACACACACACACACACACACACACACACACACACACACACACACACACACACACACACACACACACACACTCAGGTACTGAATGCTGTTTGAGAGTCACTGATGTTCAATCAACAATCAAAACAAAAACATCTTCAGTTTAATACCCAAGCCACTGTGATATTTACTAATGAAGTGCACATTTCCATTGCAGTCATACCTCCACAGTGATTAACTAAGAGCCTTGGTGGTTTCAGTATGAATTAGTAGTTGAGTACTGAAGTAAACCCCAAATCCATTTATGTAAGTCTGTGTTGCTGTCAGCCAATATCTTCAATAACACTAAAAGCCAAAGTCGGTCAAAAAGCCTGAATTGAAGTCTAAGGATGTATATATATATATGCACACTAATATTCCTCTATTATTTTCAATATATTATATCATGTAAACAGCATTCATTCAGATATTCCAAATGACACCATATTCTGAATGTAGCATATGTTTGGACAGCATACAGCACACGCAGAATACACATCAATATGAGGTATTTACTGCACTTTGCAACTCAGGGCCTCCTGCCTGTTAACAGCCAGCTCTGTGCGTTGTACTCAAACCTACAAGCCAACAGTTTGCACGGCTCGGGGAGAGATGCATACCCAAAAGAAAAGCTCACATTTCTGGTCGGAAGGAGAGACTCATCTACTTTTTAAACATTATGAAAAGTTTGGTTTTCAACAGGTTTTTGGATATGCGCAAATATCGCAAAGCCAACATTTTCAAGAAGGTGGTTGCAGTAATGAAAGTGGGAGGCTGAGTTTGCACAAGCGAACAAGCCAGCAACCGGTTAAATTAATCGGAGCCTGCACGGCTGCAGGTAAACAGGAATATTAGTGGAATATTCATTGTCATTAGCATGTAAACAGCTTAGAAGGAATATTTTATTTACTTAAATTTACTGTATTTTATAAGGGGAGGGCCTCAAACCACCCCTTGACAGTGATGCGCTCTGTTTTGGCCAATTCTGGCTGACAGACTGCGATAGGAGCTTCTACTGAAGTCACACCAACAGGGGTCCCCAATGTAAAGGAACTCACTCATGTTACTCAGAGAACCAGGGTTACGTAACCATAAGTTTTATCCTGTCTCTGGGATTTACTGCAGTAGAGCCACTTAACTGGTGCAGCCTGTGGCTGCTGAAGCCAAAGAGAGGAGAAGCCAAGAGACACACTCCTCCTCTCGCTTCTGCAAAATGAAAGGTGATGTTTCTGAAGATATGTGAAATAAGGAAAGGAATTCACTGCAATCTTTTTCAGAAAGCCTCTGGCATGAAGAGCATATTGAGCAGATACAAGACGATGAGTGCAGGTGATAAGCAGGAAATCCAAAACAGGCCTTGACATTCAAGAGGTGAACTTATGTGCTTCATGGGAACAGCTAAAGCAAGATGAAGTCACAGTGATAGGAATAAGCCAGCTCTGGTGAATCCAAGTGAGCTCATAATAATTTCTTTGCCCACATGACATGCCTCTGCTGGTCGCAAACACTGTGTTCATTCATATGAAATTAACCGTGGTAGGATCTGGTAAGCAGGAAGCACAAATAAATGTTTTCTTTCGGTAAACAATGTAATTTAGATTCGATACAAACGTTTTTTCAATAATAAATACTGATGGGGGGTTTCAAAGAAACTGAGAAAAAAATATATACAAAATGTAATAAATAAATATATATATATCCTTTTAAAGTATTTATATTTCAATAAGCTATGAGCTATGTTGGAAACGTTAACAAAATGACATCTGACCATTAACCTGCTTCATTGCTACCTTAACTTTTGGAGAGAAAGGTGATAGTTTCACCTATTTATTTGTTTCTATAAAACACTAAAGCAGAACACTACACAGTATTCTGTCACTGCAGACCCACTAACGAATATGAGAGCAGTTGCAGAGCCGTTTCCTTGCCAAGTCTTGTAGTGCTGCTGCTGCAGTGTGAATGAATGTAAATCAAATTAAGAGAATATGACACCTGGACTGATGCCGTTTTTCAAAGTGGACGTGAAAAACACCTCTGGATGTGTGCGTGGGAATGAGAGAGAGAGAGAGAGAGAGAGAGAGTTGCTGTATACTCACAGGCACTCAGAGAAATGAAATCAAACTCATTCATTAATTTGACGCATGCCAGGTGTGTTTGGATCCACCAAACAATGTTTTTTTTATGCGCATTTTCAATTTGCGCGTACAAAATTTTAATAAATGTCCAAAAAGTATTTAAACTTGGCTGAGTTGGAAAAATGCATGTTACTGTAAGCATACATTTAAACTGTTAACTCCCTCTACTGATAACATGAAGCAGACATGAATGTTATATTCTACATTTTCCACCATTCTAGGTTTGACTTGCGCTTTTTTCGTCATCTCCTTATGTCTTATTCTGCGTGTGTTTAATTGCACTTGGAGAATTAGCGCCACCCAGCGGCTCCTAATGCATGCATTACAGTAGCAGATGGAAACCTGACGGAAAGCCTCATACATTTCTTAAAAAGCTGAAAATTTGCTCCACATTTGAAAAGAAACCTGCATTTTGCTGGAAAATTGGCCCATTTAAGCATTAAGAAACAATAAAGTAGCTAATAAATATCTAACTGAGGGGACGTTTTATTGTGGTTAAACATGTCGCCTCCGTTTATTTAAAAAAAAAAACTAACCTTAATTGAGGTTAAAGTGAAATACGGTAGCCAGCCTGCTTACCTATCAAAATGAAGATGGAGAGATAAGTATTGTAGTTTTTAATATAATCCATGGCTCCCGTTTTTCGGCTGGTCCACAGAGAGTCCCGGGTCCGTGTAGTTTGTTTTTGGCCCCTTTACGTCCTCATGAATACGTTCACAGGCTGGTGAAGCTCACAGCAGACGCACACACAGTGTAGTTGTTTCTCCAAGTTGCGCACTGTTACTCATTCCGGTGATGCTGATGCTGCTGCAGCTCCCAGTGACGATAAACCCCCACCCCACCCCACCCACCTCTCTCTCTCTCTCTCTCTCTCTCTCTCTCCCCCTCTCTCCCCTCTCCTCTCTCTCTCTCTCTCTCTTTCTCCCCCTCTGCTCTCTCTCTCTTTACCCCCTATGCTCTCTCTCTTTACTCTCTCCTACCCCCTGCTCTCTCTCTCTCTCTCTCTCTCTCTCTCTCTCTTTCTCCCCCTTTACCCCCTATCTCTCTCTCTCTCTCTCTCTCTCTCTTTCTTTACCCCCTATGCTCTCTCTCTCTCTCTCTCTCTCTCTCTCTCTCTTTACCCCCTCTCTCTTCTCTCTCTCTCTCTCCCCCCCTATGCTCTCTCTCTCTCTCTCTTTACCCCCTCTCTCTCTCTCTTTCTTTTACCCCCTACCCCCTATGCTCTCTCTCTCTCTCTCTCTCTCTCTCTTTCCCCCCTATGCTGCTTTTCCTGGTCCTAAAGACATTCATTTTCTCTCTCTCTTTCTTTACCCCCTATGCTCTCTCTCTCTCTCTCTCTCTCTTTCTTTACCCCCTATGCTCTCTCTCTCTCTCTCTCTCTCTCTTTATCCCCTATGCTCTCTCTCTCTCTCTCTCTCTCTCTCTCTCTCTCTCTCTCTCTCTCTCTCTCTCTCTCTCTCTCTCTCTCTCTCTCTCTCTCTCTCTCTCTCCCTGGCTGCTTTTCCTGGTCCTAAAGACATTCATTTTCTCTCTCACTTTTATCTTCTTCTTTTTTTTTTTTTGCTTTCCAAAAGAGTTTTATCTCTGTGATCTGGCTGCATGGATCGACACCAAGTCGTCACTATAGATAGAATAACGTTTTAATCATTACAGCAAAGAGCAGAGACCAAAGAGAAATACCGTGGTGGAAGAATTATTGAGATCATTTAGCCCAATTAAGTAAAAGTAGCATAGTTGCAATTAGATACGCCGTTTTAATATTTTTTTGTGGTTTGTTTTAACATGTTGCCAGAGACAAGAGATGAAAATTAGCCCTCTGTGATAACTGGCTCATTTAGCTTTTTTCTAAAGTTCAGTGAACATTATCCTGCCAAATGAACAAAACATGTAAATAATGATCAGTATAAGCCTACAAATATTCATCACAAGTAAAAGCCCTGCATTCAATTTAGATACAATTACAAAAGTCTTTTTAATATCTAAATGTTGTGGTGGAAGTTTCCAATACAATTTACTATACTAATACCCAATTTGTACTAGTACTATCTATGTCCCGAGATGAGTCCCAATGAGCGTTGAAATAATGATCAAATGACAAATGAAATGTCCTTGCGGTATTTTATTTCTTTGCATGAAAGAGCCAGAAGTTTACAGAGTCACCGGGAGCCTGCAAAGTACTGAACTCCCGAGTAAGGCTGCTCACCCCTCTATATATGGGAGCCGGGGTGGCCAGGCTCAGTTCTGAGTTTGCATCTCCTGACAATGAATGTGTGATGGAGGGGGGTATGAAGAACAAAAGGGGTGCATGAATATCAAAGAAAAGGTAGAAAAACAAAGGAGAGGAAGAAGACCAAAAGGTGGGTATGAGTCTCAGGTGGGGAGGAAGGACCGAGAGGGAGAAGGCCAAAAGGTGGGGGTATGAATGACAGAGGTGAAGGGGCATAAGGAGCAGGGAGGGGGGGGATAACACCTTCCCACAGTGTAATACTATCATACAGAGAGACAAGGTTCTCGACCTTTAGAGTAAAATCTTCACATCATAGTACATTTCATTCAAAACCTTTACACTATATACTTCCAACATACACGAATATAATTTTCCATTACATTCCCCCCTTTTGATCATTCTATTGATCAACCATAGTTTATACGAGAGTTTGCTCCAACGAGGACGTTTGTCTGTAATCTGGTCACAAATATGACATTATTATGGTCATATATGTGCCTTTTTACTAGATGCTTTTTTCCTCTGTTGTAGTCGGTGTCTGTGGGGGTTCTCTCGGCAGAGGAACCCGCTTGCAGTGGCTTGTGTGGATCCACGTGGCTCTTTCAGCTACCACATGGTCACCTGGTTGGAGGTTGTGCAGAGGTGTGTTGGCAGGGGCTGGTAGGGCTTTTGCAACCTGTTTTCGACTTGTTTAAATTTTAGTCGGTATTCCCCACCTGGGAATAATTTCTGTCATTAAAAGGCAAGGTCAGGATTAGGCAATGGAGCATAAGAGAGATCAGTGCGAGGAGAACAAACATGTTGGAGTTCAGCAATACAACAGTGTGGTTCACCATCCTCAAGACCTGGAAGGAGAGAAGCTGGGTTAATGGTGGTGCATCTCTTAACAGTCACATGTGGCAAATCAAGCAACACAGTGTGATATCTCATGTATCTGGCTGCAGACAGATGAGATGTTTTCTGCTCGAGCAGAATGTGACTAACAGCGTGAGGCACCAGAATAGTGAGAGGAGAATAACCCACAATGTCACGTGAGGCATTAACAGCTTTTTCTGCAGCAGCGACGGTGCGCAGACATTTTGGAAGACCCCTAGCTACAGGGTCTAGTTTAGCGAGGAGAAATAACCTCCAGCCCTGAGTTTATCACCGTGTTGTTGCAGGAGTACTGACGTCATGCACCCATTACACTCATCGACGGCTTGAGTAAATGGTCTGTCAGGGTTTGGAATGCCCAGAGTCGGGGCCTGTTGCAGAGCAAGTTTTAAGTCAACAATGACTGCAATGCCTCCTCTGTCCACTGAACAGGGTACAACTGGTCAGTGGAGAGGGAGACAGAAATAGCACAACGTGAGCCTGATACATAAAAGTCATTT